>NC_138768.1:608392112-608482112 GCF_965119305.1 Pelophylax lessonae | reverse complement strand
AAATGGACAACTTTGTGTAAAGGGCTACTTGGATGTTAGGCCTATGTGTGTGGCCAGGCTGTGAAAAAGTGTTACACATGTGGTATCGCCATACTCAGGAGGAATAGCAGAATGTATTTTGGGGTGCAATTTTTGCTATGTACATGCTATGTGTTAGAAATATTGCATAAATGGACAGCTTTGTGTAAAAAAAAATGTGTTTTCATTTTCTTTCCACATTTTCCAAAAACTTGTGGAAAAAAATGACATATTCAAAAGACTCATTATGCCTCAAAAATTATACGTTGGGCTGTTTGCTTTCCAAAATGGGGTCATTTTATGGGGGTTTCCATTGTCCTGGTGCTCCAGGGCCTTCAAAAGTGCGATAGGTTGTCAGGAAATTATATGTGTAATTTGTGCTCCTAGAATGCCGGACGGGGCTACTTGAATGTTAGGCCTCTGTATGTGGCCAGGCTGTGAAAAAGTCTCACACATGTGGTATCGCCATACTCAGGAGGAGTAGTAGAATGTGTTTTGGGGTGTAGTTGCAAGTATACATGTGCTGTGTGAGAGAAATAACCTGTCAATATGGCAATTTGTAAAAAAAAAAAAAAAATCTTCATTTTGCAAAGAGTTGTGGGAAAAAATGACAACTTCAAAAAACTCACCATGCCCCTTATTAAATACCTTGGAATGTCTACTTTCCAAAAAGGGGTCATTTGGGGGGTATTTGTACTTTCCTGACTTTTTAGTGTCTCAAGAAATGAGATAGGCCTTCAGTACATCAGGTGTGAGCAAGTGTGATCAATTTTCAATGATTCGCACCATAGCTTGTGGACTCTATAACTTTCACAAAGACCAAATAATATACACTTACTTAGGTTATTTTTACCAAAGATAAGTAGCAGTATAAATTTTGGCCAAAATTTGTGAAGAAAAATGACTAATTTGCAAAATTTTATGACAGAAACAAAGAAAAATGTGTTTTTTCACGATATTTTCAGTCTTTTTTTATTTATAGCACAAAAAATAAAAAACCCAGTATTGATCAAATACCATCAAAAGAAAGCTCTATTTGTGTGAAAAAAAAGGACACAATTTTTGTATGGGTACAGTGTTGCATGACTGAGTAATTCTCAGTCAAAGTGTGAGAGCGCTGAAAGCTGAAAATCGGTCTGGGCAGGAAGGGGGTGAAAGTGCACTGTAGGCAAGTGGTTAAGTCAGTAATTACTAAGAATTGTAGGCCTATAATACATAACGCCAAATTTCCATGAAAAGAATTGTACCTCTTTTGGTATGTAATTCCTGACAGAATCATACCGCCAGGGAGGTTAAAAAACTGCTGTAGGTCTGGTTTTTCTTCCATTGCCATGCATTGGGATGACCTATTGCAACACATGCTCATGTGTAAAATACCAGACATTAATACTCATACAGTAAATCACTGTAGAGAATCGAAAGAGGCTAAAGAGGTCATGAAGGTGGAATGATATTTTACTTATTGAATACAGACCCAATTATTAAGACATAAAAATACTGAGGCTTTTATTACAAAACATGAATACTGGCTTTGGATGTATTTAAAGAGGAAGTAAATACTCATAAAAAACACGAGAAAAAAAAAACCTGAAAAGGCAAACACATAATGAGCTAGTATGCATCGCATACTAGCTCATTGTGAAATACTTACCTTAAAACGAAGCCCCCACAGTGTCGTCCGCTCAGCAACAGGACGGCCAACATGTTCGGCCATCCTGCTTTCTTGTTCATGTCCTCGGGCCACCGGTGGCACAATTACGTCATTCACGCGCATGCGCGCAGGAGCCGCCGTTAACGGCATAGGGCTCTGAAGGAACAGCACGGTTGGCCGTTCCTTCAGAGTGCATGCACCGATGACATCATCGGCTGTATGCACTGTAAATATCTCCTAAATGGTGCAAGTTTAGGACATAAAAGACTTTAAAGTGGGTTTACAACCACTTTAAGGGCTCTTTCACACGGGCGATCCGATCAGATCCGCCTGTCAGTTTTTTTAGGTGGATCTGATCGGATCCTCCATACAGCTCTATGGGGCAGCGGGTGTCAGCGGAGACACCTCTGCTGACACCCGCTGCCATCCGCATCCGATCCGGTGAGTGAAATCTGGACGGATGGAAACCCTATTTTTCCATCCGTTCAGTAATCGGAGCGGAGCGGATCTGATGAGAGCGGACAAGTGGTCCGCTCTCATCCGATCCCCCATAGAGGGCAGCGGGTGCTGAGACACCTCCCTCTCCGCTCTGCAAGCGGAGATGGAGCTGTCATCCGCCCGGCTCAGCGGGGATCGCGGATCGATCCCTGCTGAGCAACACGGATCCGCCTACGGAGCGGACCGTGTGAAAGAGCCCTAATAACTTTTGAGATGCTTTGTTTCCCAAATAGAACATTTCCATTTTTTTTACACATTTTCCTAACTGCCCATGGTTATCTCTGATAATTCTGACACCCAGTTTCTTTAGGCAATTGTTTTTGAACAATTCAATTTTGCTTTTCAGAACATCTTTTGTTTTTTCTGAATATACAAAAGAAGTAGAGGGCAGTAGCACATCATCATTTTTTATTCTGGTTAGATATCTCACATCATTCTATACTCCATCTGCTGACTATTTTCTTTTTTAAACTTATCCTTTCTTTGTCCTTAAATTTTTTTTAACAAACACGTTTGCTTTTAATTTAATAATTTTGCAAAATAGCAGTACAGGGGAATAAACTAACTCAATCCAGCAACAGTCTGGCACAGATTTTTGAGATGTAAAAGTTTCCATATTTCCTACAGTTAACTGACAAGAGTTTTATAACTCAAAAAACAATATAATTTGTAAATTCACTTACTAGATTCCCTCTAACCTGTCCATGACATATTTACTGTTGTTTAAAATTACAATGCTGAAAGCCAAAATGGCAAACCCCAATTTTTCTACTTTTTTTTAGTTTTGGATAGAGATAGGGTTGTTAAAACTGTGGTGGATTTTACTGTGGTCTGAGTGCCCAAAAGGAAGAAATATTTTCACTATTTGTACTTACGACCACTGTCCCTGTGACATAAACTAATGGGAAATCCAATAGAGCCTAGAACGTCACTTCCTGGCTGCAGGACGGCCGGAATAGCGTAGACTACACGCTAGGAAACATCACTACACGGAATATGGATTAAAGCTATTCTCCATGTAAGTTACTATATCGTTCTGTTATGCAATAAAGTCTTGGCTTACTACAGTGGCGCCTGTTCTTTTCTATTGTTGCCAGCGGGATTTCCTGTGTTTTGACTGCCAGTGCTGCCCTGAATGTTGGCTATTATTGGACAGTCCGAAAAGCACCCATTGGTCATCTTCTGTGTTTTTTTGTGGATACTTCTTCTGGTAATTAGCGCCCAACACCCATCTCCTTGAATGGGAAATCCAATGGGTATTATTGTTACCTGAATAGGAAGTCTGTGAATGTCAAAGAGGAAATCTGCCAGAAAGAGTAATGTTTTGCCTCTAGATCAACTTTAAAATCTTAGTCCACCTAAAGCAGAAACTTCAGTTTTAGATGGATGCAAGCCTTCTTCAGGGCTTGAATAGGGAAATATTTGCTATATAAAAGTTATCTGCCTCTCAAAGTGACCATTTATGTTCATAGCTATGTTCATTAGAAAGCCTATCTACTTTTGCTCTAACTGAAATTTGGGTCTGGGTGAAACAATATGAGGAGGTTTTTATCACTGGAACAAAAGAAAAAAGGAAAGTTGGGGTGTGACTGGAACATGCCATTGTCTATGCAGTAGTAAAGCTGACTTTGGGTTAAATTACTCTTTTGCTAGCATTTTACTTGATTATCTTAAAAATGCATTATATTTATATTACAACTATTCTTTCTCACAGGTGGTAAACCTTAATGGTAGTCACCTTGATAGATGGTCACTGTAATAAAGAACCATGCAATTACTTGACCTATAGAATGAATTTTTGCAGAATTGCTGAAGTTAATATATGGGCCCTGTGGAATAAAGCTGGGTGAGGGATGGTGACCTCTGTCTTATAAAGAAACAAAGTTGAAACATTAAAAATAGCAGCTGTGCAATGAAAAAGAGTGATTTCCTTCAGAGATGTGGAAAAAAAATCTAAAAGGCCCTGCGAATGCATTTGGTAAATTGACATTCGAGAATGAAAAGCATTCGATTACTTCCATACCTCAAGCCTGGAAAACACTTGAAGGAAATCAACAAATGATTTTATGAAACCTGAGTGACTTAATGGATAGTTTAAAATGTCCCATTTATCATAAATCACTATGGAACAATTACTTTTATTTACCATATGGTGGGAATCATTAAAGTGACAAGACTTGCTTCCAAATGCCTCCGATTTCAACTTTCACTTAATTTCTGGGGAGCATGGATACTGTTTGCTTTTAATTACCATTTTTTCTTACATTATGATATATGAAGATTATCCTTCAGGGAATCATGTTATATAAACATTCCTTGTGTTTTCAAGCAAAATCAATCAAAAGAATTTAATAGGGATTAAATATGATAATCCAGAAACCAGCACATTAAGTTTTTTTTCTTGTTACCTATCTTGTTGACATTAACCTTCCATCTCCAGTAATTCTATGGAGCAGCTGTGGGAAAAACATACAATATACTATACCTAATTGCTCATTGTTTACTGCTCTTTGCAATTGTACATTTCCTACATACTACCCCATCAGAAGACAAATGCATTTGGGGTTGTTTAACTAAAGGCAAAAATACTTTGCAAAGGAAAATAAAAAAAATTGTATTTTTGCTTGCACAAAGCTGCATAAATTAAGAAAGTAGAGCTTCCTTCATTCACTAAGCTCTGAGGCTAATTTCCTTGCAAAGTGCAGCTTCCTTTGCAAAGTAAACAGCTTATTTGCCTTAAAATAAATCCCATTAGTCCTGAACCCCAATATGCCCATAGATGTGTGCCAAATGTGTTTTTGCAGGAACCATAAACACAGCGTATTGGATAATTAAGCACAATGTGTCTCCTGTCTCCATGGCAGTCTTGCCAACCGTCAGTATTTTTACTGGCAACCAATAGAAAATGGGTGCTTTTCTCCTGCCAGTAAAAGCCAGGGACTATAGAAGGTTGCCAGTAACAAATATGGCTGCGCCACTCGGCTCAGAACTGTGCATGCGTGTCATCATAGTTTGCACTGCTGCACACTGTTGTCAGTGTCACTGGGAAAGTCAGTTTGATGTGTGTGTACTGCCCATTGTTATTTCTTGCCCTCCTGAGTCCTGTCCCTGAGCTACTTACTTACTATATCAAAAATAAAATAAGAAATATATTTTTATGCTTTAATATCAACCTTAAATCACATTGCTAATTGCATATTGTACTTGTTTGTATCCTAAATACTGAAATTTGCACTTAAAACTGTTATTTTGTAACTTTTGGAAATGCCAGTAAAAATGTGGCTATGCCAGTACATTTTGGGTGTCATGTCAGTTAATTTCAATCTGGTAGGTTGGCTACACTGCGCAGTGGAGATAAATAGAAGAGATAATCACTGACTGTTAGCACCAAAGTCTCTACCTATGGTCTGTCCACAAAACATGATTAAAACTTGGTAGAATTGCTAGAGGAGTGTGCGTATTTGTGTGCATATGAGACAGACATGAGAAAAACTGACTACATTTTGGACCGATCATGACTACAGCTGTGCAGGAAAAGTATGTGCAAGTTATTACTACAAAAAACAGTTGTTACATAAGAGTGCAATGATGCAGTTTGATAAACAATAACCACATGTAGCCAAATGACACTGCTATGTGGGCTGGCTTCAAAGAATTAGTCTAATTGGCATTTGTTGAATTTCTTTTAAGGCGTGAATGTCTGGGTAAACCATACCCATGTTCACAAATAATTCTGCATATCTAGGCATCATAGATAAGTAAACAAAATCAATTGATTTATTTGATTGAAGATTATTCCAAAGTGACAAACATTATGGACTGAGAGATGAACAATGGAGCAGATGATGCGTTTCACGAATTACATTCACTTAATCATATTATGTTATGCCAAAAAAGTGAAAAATAAAAATAATCACATCTAGCAGCGCTCAACTCAGAAAAGTGCACACAATATATGTGAACAAAATAAACAAACAATTGAATGTGTCCAAATAATCACTGAAAATCCAATCCCAAAACTAATTGAACAATGAATCAAGTGAAAAAAAAATCAGTGAAAAAATTCCAGTGAAACACACATGAATGAATCAATGCATAACTAAAAGTCCAATAGTAGGAAAACTAAAAGTCCAATAGTAGCAGAATAGTGATATGTGATGATCCAGTGGGATTCCAGTGTAAGCTGAACAGAAACACGCCAACAAAGTGTCCGCCACCTTTCTGCTCCACTCCCCTCAGCTAGAACACTCACCCCCACTTTTTGCCCTCCACTCTCATGGATAGGGCTGATCACGCTTTGGAATATGCACCACTGCACAGGATATAGGTAATAATGGATCCTTGGTGATTCTCAAGATGCCGCTCCTCATATACCATAAAAGAAAGAGGAGAGCCAACTAGTATGAACTAGTTTATTCCATTTAAAATCCACGTACATGGGATATAAATATGCAAAGCACATCATAATCAAGAGTGGGGATCAGGGTGCTCACTTGCTCCGGACGCGTGATGTACCAGCGTTTGGGTCCAGGACTCTCCGGTGAGACACCACCGCTGACCCGATCAATCACCAGGGACGTCGTATGGCCACGTCCCTGACGTTTTGTCACTTACTGACTTTTTCGAAGGGGGTGGTCACACGCTCTCTCTGCTGAAATTTATGACCATTCCCCGCGTCTCATTAGACGCTAGATTAACCACACTTGAGCTCATTGTCTCAGTACTAAACAAGACTCTCCGTCATAATTGACTGCAATGTCCGTATGTGCATATTATGTTATGATTAAGCGAATGTAATTTATGAAACATGTCAACTGCTCCGTTATTCGTCTCTCAGTTCATGATGTTTGTCACTTTGGAATAATCTTCATTCAAATAAATTGATTGATTTTGTCATGTCGGAGTGTGGTCTACTTTCTTTTGTGAATTGGCATTGCTCGGACCGCGGACCGGACGTGCACCTGACCTCTGATGGTTTAATCATCTACACCTGAGCGGCTATCTCTCCATCGCATTCAAATCATAGACAAGTAAAACTGAGATATCTCATGCAGTTTAAATGTATTAGGGATTCGAAAGTTTAGATTTTTTTTTAAGAGTCTAATTTGTTGTCAATTACTCCTGCGGGTTAGGGTAACTTCTATCTACTTTTTTAGTGAGTTTCAAACGTTTTTTTTTTTTTTTTTTTTACAATTGTTACTCTGTTGTTTAAGAAAATTAATTTTTTTCTAGGTGCAAATAATGCACAAATACCGAGTAAATCACAGGACACAGAGCTTCTTCATATTCATAACAAATGCTGGCGCATTCAGGTGACTGAACACTGGCAAAAAAGGAAAGACAGGAAGTCCCCTCCCAGATATAACTCCTCCCTGATAGGCCAGACTCCAGTTTTTGTAGCAAGCTTTGAGCCACCAGTAAGTCTCTGTGGCTCCTGATGTACGCAAAGACAAGTATTGTACAGGTAACCAAAAACCTGACTTTCTTTTTGTACATCCTGGGACATAGAGCATCTTCATATTCATATTGATAGGGACATCCCAAAGCAATGAAATGAGGGGAGGGCAGAAGACAACCAACTACCAACCACCAGCCTCAAAAAGGTAAGAATCTTAAACATCTGCCTAGAAAACATGGTGACCAAAAGAAGCATCTTCAGTGGCATAAAATTTGCCCTAGGTCGTCTGAGGCAGGAGGACAGTTGTACAATATTCTGATTAAGTTGGAATGAAGAAACTACTGGCTAGGGCTAGGGCCATAAAACCACCTTGTCCCAGTGAAGTATCAGAAATGGCTAAAACTCTGCAAGGCAAAGTAATGGTAACCAGAATATTACTCTCTGTCAGAGTCAGAAGAACTACAGGAATAATCTGAATGGGTTCAAATAGAGATTTTTGCAAAACAGAAATTACCAGGTTGTGGTCCCTCATGTCAAAGGGATCTTAACTGGTGGAACTGGTGTGTAACACCTTAAACAAATGCCCACACCAAAAAGGTGATAGTGTAATCCGTCTCTGAAAGAGAATTGCCAAATTCTGCCAGATTTTTACTGAGGGCCGAAATTTGACCTTTGACAGTACTCAAGGTCAAGGACAGTCCCTGATCTGTTCCAAATTGAAGGAAGGCCAGAATACGACTAATCACATACCTACAAGGTTGAAACCCCCAAGCCTCACACCAAAAGAAATACATTTTCCAAGTTTCTTTGTAAATCTTCCAGGAAGTTGCCTTCCTAGCTCTAAACAAGGTAGGAATGACCAAATCTGAGCCCCCCCCTTTCATTTAGGACCCTGATTTCAACAGTCACACTTTGAAAGCCAGCAACTGTAAGACTGGATGGAAGTTTGGACCTTGTGAAAGCAGGTTAGGTCGGTCTGGAAGAATCCAGGGTCTAATGACATGTTTATGATGTCACAGGAAAAAGTTCCTACTAACAAAGGCATGTGAACACCAGGTCAACATTGGCATCTGGGGATGACTACAAGCCTTTTTTATAAAACAAAATTTTGCCTTAGCAGATTGATATCTCATCCTTGCTAATAATTTGAAAAGCTTCTAAAATCTAAATAAAAGTGAAAAATTTAATTTTTTTAATTATTTATTTAACCATCTTTAGCAATACATGGTGGAAAGTCAGGACACCAATGTACATAGACAGAAGGCATGGAATGCAAGTATTAACACCGGAAACACAGTCAACTACTCAGCTTGGATGGCCGAGTACAAGGTCAGTTACCCTTCCCACCAGAATAATGTGAGTGGACTGCATAAGCATGCCATCGGCCAGACCCTCGCCATCAAGGTAAGTAATAGAAATTCAGGAAAGACAGAACTACAAGTACGAGTAGGGATAGAGCAGGGTGGGAGTGGAAGATAGGAAAGAGGCAAAGCGAAGAGAAAAAAAAATGGGAGTGAGGGGATGGGGGGGCGGGTAGTGTGATGATAGATAAAAAGGAGTAGGGAAAAAACCCAGTGTCCGGGCCACAGGTGCTGCAAGGTGAAAGTCTCAGTAAAGTATTCACACTTTACCAGCAAGTAAGGAATCATAGTCCCGAAAACATGTAAAAATAGTGCAGTGGAACAACTTGTGCCTAAGTTTATCTTCTCTGCCTTTAAATGCTGCCACAAGGCTTTCCATTTGGTGAATCTCTTAAATCTTGGAGAACCACAGAGCAAAAGCTGGGGGAACCACTTGTCTCCAGAAGGCTGGAATGCATGCTTTAGCTGCATTCACTAAGTGAATCAACACAACATTGTCTTTTTGTAACATTTCCTGGATAGGTGAAATGCGTGAAGCAGGTACACGGCCAGGTCCATATCCATGTCAAAATTCACCAGCTGCTTAATGACGGTTCTAACCATAGACCAGAAATGTTAAATTTTGTCACATGTCCGAAAGACATGGAGGACCATGCCTTCCACCTTCTGGCAACTCCAGCATCTGCCAGTTGTCTGGGATATAATTTGCATAAAACTGACGTAACTCTGTACCACCTAACCAGTAGCTTCTAAAAACAGTTCTTGATATCTGTTGGCAATAGATGAGTATTGTGTGAAAAATAAGATATTCCCCCCCCTTTGGGTGGGTGAAAACCAGGTCTCTATATCTTATTTACATCTGAGTAGAAATGGGGGACAAAGTCTTCATCTGAGAGGACTAGAAGTCCATATGCAAATTAAATCATTGGAGCCAAAGGGGAAGCGTCTGCATATAAGTGTTCAAAAGATGTTTCTGAGTTGAAACGCATATCTCTTTTTATGATTCTAGAGGATAAAATGCATTGTAACTGATTAGGCATCTTTTAGTTCTATAAAAATAGCATTATTATGCAGCTGTAGATACTGGACGATAGAGTGGGCTCCAACTATGAATTGCCAATTGCCATTGCTGTCCCTAAAAATATAACACTAATGAAGTACAGATACATGTAATTACCACCTGTCCATTACATGGAGCTTTGGAAGCTTGTACTTGCAGCTGTCTGCATGTGGCCATAGAGAGAAATGTCCACAGCTAGCAGCTACATAATCATTCTGAATGAGGTAATGTAATCAGGTCAAACTAGATCATATCATCATGTCAACTGTCAGCTGTGTTTTCTTGTATCAGTGTTTAAGTGTAGTAAAGGTAAACTCAAACTATCTTGTTTTTTTAATTTGATTTCATTCAAGATTTTTTATATTTTTACAAAGATTATGTGTTTCTTGTTTAATTATCACAAGTAAGTGCACAGAAAACTTAACAGAACATACAGCTTGGGTTATTAAGTCGACTTTCAGTGTCGTGATTAATGGGGTTCTAGGTTTGGGCCAAGGCACAGAGTCCCTGTTTTGTTTTCTGGGAAAGTGGTCTGGGGGGGTGCAGCTGCTGAAATGTGTTGATGTAGAGGTTGTCTAATGCATTTGGGTCTCCAAACAAAAAATATGATACTTCTAGTGGAATCAGATCTTTTTCAGAACTCCCAGGGAGCTGTTTAGACTTTCAGGTAGGTGCCAGGTTGTATATCGTAATAGCTGCAAAATAGTTTGTAAATCAATTTTGGTAAAAGGCTTTAATTAGGAATGGCATCACCTGTGCATGATAATTTAAGTTTTCTTTGTTTAGTTATGTCTTCAGCCTTTCTTTCCCCATTAGGGTCTAATATGGCCCAAGGTTGAAATTGGGGATTGAGTAGATAACCAGTTTTTCATTACGGCTCTCCATGCTAGTATTAAACAGGTGTGTGTTCAGTTTGTTGTCATCCTACATAGGTTGTCGGAGGAGTCCAGCAACTGAATATGCATTATGAAGTGTCTTTGGCAAAAACGATCTTGATTTTACTTTTAGCTTGGTATAGACAAATATGAGTGTTTGATAAAATGTTGCATACTGTGTCTGTTCTATTTCTGTTTATTTGCTTTATGGTCTGTTAGGGTATTGCCTGTTTTACTTCATTTCTCTGCTTTCTCATTTTCTGAGCATTCTTGGCCTCTTTGAGAGGCTATCCTGCATTCTTTTGTCACACATCTCTGTATTGTCTTGCAGTATCACCTTTCACAGACCTGAATTGTATGTTTCCATAGTAAGTGATCCCCATCCCTTCCATGTCTTGTATATCCAGGAGAAGGACCGCAAACAGAGGCATAAAACAGACACATTAACTGTAACTAAGAGCTATAACTTTTATATATGAGCTGTTATATCACACCCCTTCTGTTATGGAAAGTACTGAATTGTACCAATGGTTTTCTGCAGTCTATTAAAACAGATAACTAAAAGCACAGATGAAATACACATAAGGGAGCAGTTTTACCTGCCAAATTATTTGTATTTTGCTCTCTACAGTTCTGATATTTACATAGTTTATACACACACCGCTTTTCTCTGCTGCTGTTCAGTAACACCTTTCCCTCAACCTGTGACTGGACAGTAAAAGGAGAAGCAGAGAACTGATGAGCCCATATCATTATCACTCTGTTGTCTTCTGCTATCAGCATGTTCTATGCACTTCGGCACAACTGATGGGCTCCTTGTGCTTCTTCACCGAGCTCTGCTGTAGAGAGGCTACAAGGGGGTGACACTAAGTCAAATTCAGGTACTTACAGCGCTTGCAAAAAATGGAAAGATGTATTAAGGAATACAGACTTGAATTTATCTGCGGCATTGACACCAATCAGCCATAACTTTATGATCACTGACAGGTAAAGTGAATAATATTAAAAATGTCGTTACAACAACATTTGAAAGTTCGTGGGATATCTGAGCATGAGAACTGGACCAGAGAGCAATGGAAGAAGGTGGCCTGGTATGATAAATCACATTTTCTTTTTACATCATATGATGGCCTGGTGTGTGTACATCACTTACCTGTGAAATAGATGGCACCAGGATGCAGACTGGGAAGAAGGTAAACCAGCAAAGGCAATGTGATTTGGGCAATGTTTTCCTGGGAATATTTGGTTTTGTCATTCATGTGGATGGTACTTGACATGTACCACCAACCTAGAGATGTAAAATTTCTGGAAATTTTTAAAGCCATGTTTGTTTTTCGGACAAAAATAGAAATTTTGCAAAAATTAAAAGAGTGGAGAATTTTTACAAATTGAAAATCATTTTGTTACACTGGACAGGTGAAATATATATACAAGTGTTATGCTTGATTTAAAAGTACAGTTTATTCAGTAAATAAACTAAACTTGCTTTTTTAAATTATACTTTTTATTACAAATAGAATAACAAGGATTGTATATGTTGAAAACATTTCAACTGTACATGAGAACTGGTAAGCCCCCTCCCTCATAATTTAAAAGCTTCCTGCCAATATACATTGACAGGTACAGTAAAACCTTGGATTGCGAGTATAATTTGTTCCGGAAACATGCTTGTAATCCAAAGCACTCGTATATCAAAGCAAAATCAGATGATTCGTTCCACAACCAATTTCTTCATAAGTCCTTCAGTTTATAGTCCATATAAAAAGATTATTTTTTCAGCACATAATCACCCTTATGTGATTAACAGTTGGACATTGGCACAGATTCACTTTATATGTGGACCATTTTCTTGCTCATACTAAATGCACATAATCACTTTTGATTATTGATTTTTGATAGTTATCATTTGATATATGAATTAATTATTCACCACTTTGCTGTACTTGGTCAATTAATACTATATTTATTATTAATTTATTGACCACTTCACCTTTATATATATATATCTTTTTTGCACTTGATTATTCTTGCAGCCAGAGCACTTTATTTATTATTTTTTAATACTTTAAATACTATTTACTTATTGTGTATATTGATGTGATATAGACGATTATTTATTTTGTATTTATTTATTAATCTAACCTCCCATTGAGTGGCGCCATATACCTCTCCTTTAACCATTTTCCTATTATATATCCCTTTTGAAATATATATTAGAGGTAGGCTGCAGCTCGGAATTTCTTGTATATTATCCTAGCGTGGATTTTCTCCCTTTTTTCTAAAAAAAATTATTGCAATGTGTAACCATACAATGTACATCCACTACCTGTATATCAACACTTAACTTGTTTATCAAGTCAAAATTTATAAAAAAAATGTTGCTTGTGTAGCACCCTCCTAGGTAGGTTCTAGAGAGAGAGTGTAGTTTTGGTCCTTTTCTGCTTACCAGAAAGATTGCCAGGTAAATCTATATTGTTCTCTGCCTGCCAGAGAGCAGGATCTGCTAGTGAGGTCTGCTTGTGGTGCTCATGGTGCAACATAGTTTGTCTGAAGTGTTTCTCACTGGTCCAATAGGGAGGCATATTGGACAGTGGGAGTAAACCTGACAAATGACTACACATGCATTTAATACAGCCCTGGTGATTGGCAGAGGGAGTTGCCTCGATGCATGTTGCGATACTAAAAAAGAAAAACAATGTGTTGTCAGCACTCAATCGATAAAATAACAGCAGCATGCAATCAGTGCAAATATACTAACACTATATAAATTACATGAAAAATATATTGCAGCGCTATAGGTGCATAAAAAATAAATGTGAAATTGTATGAAATAAATCTCTATTATAGATTTTAAATTACACAAAAGTGATGAAGTGTCCTTAATCAAGAAAATGTTCTTTGTCAAAAATCCAAGAATAAAAAAATGTTTTAAAGTGCAAAATTTCCAAGTGCAGAAAATATTCTCAGGTGTCACCCGTGATGTCTTGCCTTCACCATATAGCTCTAATGCAAACTCACCAAAACTTGTTGCTGTCTATATTATAGGACAGCATTAACGCCTTCAGCTACTGGTGTACTTCCTCTCTGTCTGTCAATGTTAAACGTTCAGATATAATGGATCTCCCAACTGTTAAGATGAGGCCATCAGGGAACTCTCAAACAGCCAGGCAGGATAAATCATCAAAAAATACTCGTAGTGTAGTATTTATTGTACCAAAGATTAAAAAAACAACAAATGTATTAAAAATTCAAAAAATGTGTTTAACCACATTAAGACCGCCCGCCGCAGATTTACTGCGGCGGGCAGCCTATCCTGCCCGAACCAACGTAGTTCTACTATAGCCCTACGTAGCCCTAGCGTGGTGCTGGGGGGTGAGTGC
Source organism: Pelophylax lessonae (assembly GCF_965119305.1). NCBI lineage: Eukaryota > Metazoa > Chordata > Amphibia > Anura > Ranidae > Pelophylax > Pelophylax lessonae. Next base: position 608,467,871 of record NC_138768.1, on the reverse strand, counting down.
ATGCACCCGGCGGCAAGCTCCTGCACCCACCAGGAAGCAGCGATGCTGATGCACGGGGCCAGCTGACCGTTCTTTTCTCTGAAATGATCACAGAGTGACTGTGATTCTTCTATATAGGGTGACAGGTCTCTGTAGTCATTTCCCAAGTCCATCCACCCCACAGTTAGAAAACAGTCCCCTAGGCTCACACTTAACCCTTTGATCACCCCTAGGTTAACCCCTTCCCTGCCAATGTCATTATTAGAGTAACAGTGCATATTTTTAGCACTGATTACTGTAGTAATGTCACTGGTCCCCCCAAAAGTGTCAAAAATGTCAGTTAGGGGTCAGATCTGTCCGCCACAATGTTAAAGTCCCCCTAAAAATCGCTGATTGCTGCCATTATTAGTAAAAAAATAAATAAATAAAAATTACATAAATCTTTCCCCTAGTTTGTGGACGCGATAACTTTTGCGCAAACCAATCAAAATATACTTATTGTGATTTATTTTTTACCAAAAATATTTAGCAGAATACAAATTGGCCTAAAAGGATGAAAAATTTATATTTTTAAATTTTTTTGGGGGAATTTTATATAGCAGAAAGTGAAAAATATAGGTTTTTTTTCAAACATGTCACCTTTTTTTTTTGTTTATAGCGAAAAAAAAAAAAACCGCACAGGTGATCAGATACCACCAAAAGAAAGCTCTATTTTCCGTTAATGTCACGCAGTGCCAAATCATAAAAAATGGCCTGGTCATTAGGGGACAAATCCTTCCGGTCCAGAACTGGTTAACTCACATCAAAAGATCGGCAGACTCTATGCAGAGAACTGGCGGTTGGTGCCGCCACACTAAACTTAGAATGGTGGCTGGACCTCAGGCATATATCCAAGCTCAACAACCATTTTGCGATACACGCATCATCAGGAGCATTGAAAATATAGCCTGCTGTATCCATGCAGCCCTCCCCTTGTATCAGATTTCCACTGATTGGGGAAAACACGAGCGGTGAAACGTCACTTCCAGTTTTGCCACCATTTTACTGTGGTCTATAAGGTAATATCTGGTGTCCTCGTCATGTTACTATTACTTGTAACATAACTTCCGCTCCAGCTCCATATTGCGGTGCATTTAGAAGGAAATGACACCAACGCCATAATACGTTGGTCCAAAGTGCTACTTCTGGTCAAGCGCCATGATGCTGTGGACCAGTCAAACAAAAAGTAGGGCCGTTCCATGTTACAAAGCACCAGGAAGTGGATATGGGACCTAACTATTAAAATATTCAATCCAAATATAAATATAACTAAAAGGTGTGTTAAAATGAATTGTTGGGCACGTTCCGATGTAACCTGTCCAACTAAATATTATCAAGCATTAATATTATTTTCAGGCATCATTTTATCTATAAATGAAGGGAATGTGTATTTTTGGGAGGCAGTGGTTTGTAACACTTCCTTACTTAAAGATGCTGCTGGTGAAGAAACACTTTGTGATGATCTAGAAGCAGCAGAAAGAGTGTTTCTGGAACAAGAACTCTGGAGGGAAAAACTACTTGAACTTTCATTCTGGTTCTCATCATTTAATTCCATAAAGTATTTTTTGTTACTTTAGGGCACCTCTGGCATGCCAGGATGTGCTTTGTCATCTTTGTGTAACGCTCCGGCGTTTATTTGTGTGGTGTGGATTTGCAGCTGAGGAAGTTACACTCAGTAGTCATGTAGAGATGTGTTGAACTACCATATCCAACTCTCAAGACTCATCATTGTGCATCAGCCTGTCTCAGCAAGCGCATACACAAACACAGACACTCATTAAAGATGTTCCTGGAGTGATATGTTTATATGTGAAAGTATAGAGGTGATACTGAGGGGACAGGCTTGGATAGTGATAGCAATGGTAAGAGGTAACAGATGGTGATAGTAAGCACTTAGGATAGCAATCATGTACAGGTAACAGGTGGTAGTGAAGAGCAGATGAAGTGTACAGGAGATGCTAGGCTAGTGCAGTGACAAAATGGTAATAGGCTCAAGAGCTTGCAATCTAAGTAGCGGTGCAGATGTTAGATGTAACAGTATAGTTCTTAGAGTAGCAATAGTCTTTAGTAAGCAGAGTAGTAGTGAAAGTAGATTAGGAAGGTATTCCCCTGTGGGGTACTTATCACTGGTAGGTTTGTAAGGAGAGGGTTCCGGCGGTGAGGTAATGATCTTGTAGCGAGATACAAGATGTTGTAGCAAGTCTTCGGTCAATCCAGGTATTAGGGAATAGCTGGAGGATTCGGCAGCGTTAGGTAATGCTGTAGCAAGCGGTTTGCACGAACACATGTGAGTGAATGCCGGCGGTTGAAATAGCCGCTCAGAGCGGCACTCACTGATGAGGTCATGGAATTTAAAGGGACAGGTACTAGATGCGTTCCACCTATCTATATGGTGGAACGTAATGTACAAATAATAGGCTGGAAGGGTACCGCAGGTACCAGGATCTTACACTTTGTAGCATCTCGAAAAGAATATTTCTCTCACAATATTAGCAAATTGTAGCTTTGCTCTCAGCAGAAATTGCACTATGAAAATGTTTCCAAACTCTAGATGTTGGTCTCACCATTTTACTGAGAGGGGAAAAGAAAAACCAATTTACTGAGCAGGCTATAGGTAACCATGACTGCTGAGAAGCATAGGCTCATTTATGATCAGCTAATAAACCAATACCTTGCCCCCCAAAAAGACACAGAAGCTGATTAAGTTGGAAATAGGGCAAGGCCACAGCTTTATTGAACTTTGCAAAAGTAACAACTTTCCAAATATACCAAACAACAGTGCCAGTCACGGTTATACTGTGAGCACCCGACTATGCCAGTCACAGCAAACTAGACTGGAACTTTTTACCCTGCAGTGCCCTATAGTGGCATAAATGCATATTTCTCTTGTTTGAGAACTGCATTGAGAAGTACAATGTTGCTTAAACTGTTTTCCACAATTTGCTTGTCTTCAGCTGAGAGAACTTGCAATAATTTAAGACTTTACATAAAGTCTCAGAAATCTTTCATTAAGGTCTTAATTATATATAGTTTGAATACCATGTTATAGACATGTCACTTATCATTATAAAAGAACATATTAAATTCTTTTTTCCAATTTTTCTGGAAAAAACAAAAAACGGCTTTTCCCAATTTTTCAGTTTTTCCTCTGGGCCTTCCCATTTCTACACCTTTCCTAAACATTGTTTCTAAACAAGTACATCCCTTCATGGAAACAGCATTCCCTGATGGCAGTGGTCTCTTTCAGCATGATAATGTACCCTGCCTCTGCAAAATGGTTTAAGAATGGTTTGAATAACAAAACAACAAGCTTGAATTTTTGACTTTGACTCCAAAATTCTCAAAGTCTCAATCCATCGAATATCTATGGGATGTGCTAGAAAAACAAGTCCGATCCATGGAGGCCCCACCTTGCCACTTACAGGACGTAACGGATCTGCTACGGACAACTGCTACCGGTGACTGATACCACAGAATACCTTTAGAGGTCTAGTGGCATCTATGCTGTGATGGTTCAGGGATGTTTTTGATGCAAAAGGGGCTGTTTTGGTGGTAAAAGGGGAACCTGCTCAATATTAGCTGGATGGTCATAAAGCTAAGATTGATTGGTGTATATCTGCCCAGAGTGCAAATTTAAGGTTCCTACTTATCTTGCATACAGTTGGTGAAAAGGAGATTTAACCTTGACATATGGAAAGGCATCTTCACAATAAGAGCTAATATTCCCTCAAGAACTAGTTCTGGCTTGATCAAGAACAAGTTCTGGCTTGATAGTACATAACTGGATACTAAAATTTATAGGTGAAAACACCCAGAATTGTTGAGCAGGGGAGTATGAGGTTGCCTTCTGGGGAATCAGGAAGGTATTTATTTTCCCCCCACAGGAGCAAATTGAACCATGTTTTATAGGTATTGTTTGTCTTCATCTGGATAAACTGTATATGGAGGTTATGTATATGAAGGTTTTCTATTGATTTATTCTATTTATTTGTTTTTTTTTTTCTATTGGTTGAAGTATATAGACCTGTGTCTAAATATGTAACTATCTAGAGATCAGTTCATATGGTACATTTAGGACTATTCGAAAGTGATAAATAATGCCAATTGACGTATATTACTTACTGATGAAGCCACTTGCCATCTTTACACACCCAAAAGCAAACCAATGCCAAGAATATGAATACAGATGAATACGAGCAAAAACCCATGAGTTGTTAGACATTTTGTAGCAGCTGCTTCCTTAGTCAATGAATCTTCAGTTAAAGAATGGTTATTAAGTAGTGGTGGTATTCTGGGAGTATTTGCGTTGGTAATTTGTCCTCCACAACCATAGCTCACAGAACCCATAGCAAAATAGCCATGTTTAATTAAAGTTTAAATTCTTTGTACATTATAATCTGCCCATTTAGCACAAAATTCTATATATTCCTTAAGAAGAGAGATTTCATTATTAAAGCCATAGCCTTTTTTTTAACATTTTGGATAGATTAAGGGAGGGTAATAACCCCTGTCATTTTGTTTGCCATCTGTGCCACATTGGGGAGATTTCTCTCCACTTTATATTTACATAGTTAGTCTGACTGAAAAAAGACACAAGTCCATCCAGTTCAACCAACTTTCTGTCCCATAGCCAAAACAGGAAGTGTGAGGAAGTCCCTCCAAAGTGTGGGATTCCCTGATTGTCACCAGAACTAGAGGACAACCCAAAATGTGGGATTTTCTTTCCTTTTCACTCCTGGTGACAACAGTTACCAGGACAAAAACGAGAGGGTAAATGTTCCTAACAGGGGCAAAGACAGCAATAAAAACCCAACAGGTGTTCAAATTCCTTTCTACTCTTTAAAAAAAAAAAAGGTTAAATAATACTTTAATATAATCTGTAATACAATTAAATGTGCAATTATTGTATTTAACAATTCTGTTTTCTTATTGCTTCATATACATGAGTCACAATATGAAATTATGCAGCATACATCAAACAGACAAAATCTACGTTCTCTGTTTCACTGGCTTGGTTTGAAGTAAACTATTTAATATTTTCCTTTCCCTTTCTTAGTTAACGTCTTTTGAATCTTTGTTTTCATTTTCCATTGTTTACAAGAAAGCGCCAAGGATAAGGCTAGGTTTCAGAACGCAAAATCACAAACACAAACAGTAGAAAGTAAACCAAATCAATCATTAAACAAAACCGGTCAAATGTAAACCTCTTAGTTTAGATTTTAATACAATACACATTCCACATCATGTAATGTGTGTTTGTTCTGCAAGACGTCATACAACTTGCTCTGGAAGAGGATGTTTAACACCTACAGGGAGTGAAACAAGAATTAATGTTGGACATACAATACCCTATGACTGGAGACACACAAGTTCTTTGGGGTCATCTGTACACCACCATACATGACATTCAAAATTATTGTACTTTTTATTTAGATTTTTTAGGGAAATTATACAAGTCATTGTTAATTTCATATAAAGCCACGATATCACTGATTGATTAGCACATCATGTGCTTTAAAGTAAAATTAGTTTTTTTTTTTTTTTTTCGTTTTGCGATTAGAACACTTATTTATTGCTGTCTGTGTTCCTGTTAGGAAGATTCACTCTCTCTACTTGTTCTTTAACACTAAGGGTGAAAGTAAAAAAACAAAACAAAAACAAATTCTGGCTTGTCATCAGATCAGGAATATTGGGGAAATTTTCCAATGGGAACACTAGTTCTGGGGACCCTGGTGACAACCAGGTATTTCACTGCTCAACCTTCCTGTGTTGGTCACACAATAGGACACAGATGGCAAAAAAAAAAAAAAAAAAGAAAACTGGCAGGGGTTATAAACCTTCCTTACTCTATCTAATGAAAATGAAAAAAAATTCCTTTAGTTTTACTTCATATTTCATGTTATTTCTTCATATTAATTAAAATGTTTTACTTTTTGTAAAACTAACAATGCAAACTTTAGTACACTTGACACCTCGTCTGTTATTGTAAATCTTTTTGTTTTTATTTTATTTTACTTTGTTTTAGGATTATTTTATATAAATTGAACAGCAGTAATAATATTTAAAAAAGGGTAAAGGAACCAAAAAATTAGATAACTATAGTTTGGAAGTTTGGATAAGTTCATTGAAATTGCAGAAGGTGATAAAACTGAAAATTTCCAATCAAATACTTACCATAATTTTCCCCCGCCTTCTCTCCTATGCTATAGGACTCTACTCCCATAAATTTCAGCTCATGGCCAGAGAACACGTTCCATAACTAGCCAGATCTAGACCAGTGGGTGGGATCTCCTGCTGCCATAGAGTCCATCAGAAAAGGAAAATTATGGTGAGTATTTAATAGGAAATTTTCAGGTTTCCTGACAGACTCCATGGCAGCCTATGTGTGGGAAATAACTAGCCGACACCACACGGGCGGGATTGCTGATAAGAAAAAAATTGAATTCACACTGTTAACAGACAGAATCTTCAAACCAAAATTAACGGAAGATAAGGACGCTGGCTCCACACAATAGTGGGCCATAAAAGTATTAATGGAGGACCAATAGGCCACCTTCTAGATAACTTCTGGCACCACATGTCCTGAAGCCGCCCAGGAAGTAGAGATGCTCCTAGTTTCAGTGTGCTGTCTCGGGATGGTGCCAAGCCCTTTGCCCTATAGGCCTGTTGGATAGCCAGAACAATGCAAGCCACAATAGTTCTAGACAAGGCACGTTTTCCTCTATTTTTACCAGAAAAGAGGATGAAAAGATGATCCGACTGTCTGAAGGAGGCTGTCGTCTGAAGGTACTTTTTTAGAGTCTCTCCCACATCTAAGGGGTGAGCCTCGGCCACCTCTGGGGCCTGGAAAGTAGGAAGAACAATCTGTTAGTTTTCATGGAAGACTGAAGTGACTTTTGGATTTGAGTTGAGCATGAGTATGAGAACAACCCAGTCTGGAAAGAAGGTTAGGAATAGTTCTTTGTAGCCAAGGGCTCCAATCTCCAAGAATCTCTTAGCCGAAGTGATCGCTACCAGGAAGGGGGACTTGATTCAAAAATCTCTGATCAACACAGAGTTGACTTCTTCTGCACCGGATTTTGAAAATTAGTAGAGAGCTAGTGGAAGGTCCCATTTGGGGAACCTCGGCTTCCTCTAAGGCCTGAGTCTAGGTGCACCCTTGAAAAATTGCCGGACAAGTGGATGACTCGCCCAAGAGATTCCAGTAAAGGCTGACAAGACCGAAACTTGAACTCTAAGAGTGCCAAAAACAGGGCCAAATATAGACCCAACTGTAGAAGTTCCAAGACCTCTTGCACTCCGGGTCTATGTATGATTTCCCAGTGGAGAATGTGAATTATGCGAAACTAGCCCAGACTCTACCACAGACTCTATTTGTACTCATCCTCCTTGAACTCATATGGGTGGAGATGACACCTGAGGGGCAGCCAAGGACTTCCAACCTTTCCCTCTCAAAAACCAGACCATAAAGTACAGCTCCACGGGGCAGGGATGCGGCATTGCCCCCTGCGACAGAAGATTTGGTCTGAGGGGGAGGGGAACTGGACTCCGATAACTGATCTGTATTAGAAGTGGAAACCATGGCCTGTTTGGCCGGTAACAAGCTAGCATCACTACCTCAACTGCCTCTGATTGGAGTCACTGCAAGAGTCTGAGGATGACTGAGATCGGGGGAAAGGCATACACTCTGTTGAACCTCCATAGATATGTCAGGGCATCTACTCCAAGGGCTTGGCCCTGAGTTTAGTATTTCGTCAGTTTGTAGTTGCAGGGAGAGGCGAACAGGTTGACCTCAGAGTCGACTCCTAGGGACAAAATCCACCTGAATGTCTCCATATGAACCAACCACTCGTTGTGATCCAGTTGGACTTTGGAGAGGAAATCTGCCTAGATAATCTGAGCCCCGGGAACATAAAAAATTATGATAAATGCTGGGTCTGGCGCTGCTAGATATTACTACCTACTGTGACAACACGCTAATGGTATCTAATTAGTGATGTAATCATCACGTGTACAAAAGTGTTACTAGCGACAAGTGTGTGCGACCCTCAAAAAACTGCTACACCTAACCAATTTCAAGGTGTGATATCAGTCATGCCATAACTGAGGTAAAAATCAAACATAAAAATATGAATTTTTTCCAATATATAAAGTTATGTGCTATGATCCAGTGTTGAGTGCTTTACAACTTCATATACACCACTAAATCCATACGATGAAAAAACTTAAAATGTATAAAGCTATGTAAAGTGACAAGTGCTGTAAAAAGTGCATAAACCTCAAAAAGCACAAATCCGTGACTATATGACAGACAATATCATGTACAAATACAATTATAAAGTGACAAGTGCTATGTTAAAGTGCTCCACAAAACTTCAAGAGTCTGTATCAAAATATAAATAGTATCATATGCAGGAAAAAGTCCTCTAAAATATAAGGTGACAAGTACTCTTCAATGTGCTCCAAATAAAATCCGTGACATTGGTGGTGCTCCCCTTATGGTCCCACACCCACCAGAGCTCAGTCCCCTCTGGAGATGTTACGCCTTGCAAAACACTAGTCCAACCGGGTTAGCCGACTCAGGATCCACACCCAGATGTCACATTAAATTCACTTCTTAGTACTGATGTGCATGCAGAGATATAAAAATCAACAGCCCATAGTGCATACCAGTTGGGTAAATTTATTGCAAAACATAAGATAACGCACTTACTACAATGTACTCTCAGTTCGGCGTGTTAAAAACAAGCAGGAAGCCTGAGTTCCGTTCTTTCCACGGACCATCACAGAAGTGACGCAAAGATGCTTGTGGCTCCGCCCTACGCATTTCGTCTCAATGACGTCATCAGGAGCAGTGCCATATTGCCTCACTTCACGTTATTTATACTTTACAGTTACCTAGCAACCCCCTAGTCACAGTGCCCTGCAAACTGCAAATATATCGGCCAGGTGTATCTGGGCCCATGTCATGATGCGTTCTACCTCTTGTAGCAGAGAAAGACTCCGAGTCCTGCCCTGTCTCTTCACATAAAACACTGCTGTGGTGTTGTCCATTCTCAGCAACATGGATTTTCCTTCTATCAGGTGGCAGAAGGCTTGGAGAGCAAAGAAGGCTGCCCGAAGCTCCAAGATGTTCGAGACTGGCCTGTAAGGCAATCTCCGACATGCAGTGCTCTCCCAATCCTGAATTGCTGGCATTGGTTGTAATCATAGGTGTGCGCCTTTTGCATTATGGTGTGCTCCCCAAAGATCAAACACATATGTGTGTGTGCATGTGTATATATACTGACAGTGTCCGTAGAGCTGTGGACAGGGTCAGTAGGGCAGTGGATGGTGACTGTAGTTTTTTTTATGAATTTTTTTTGACTATTTTTTATTTTTATTTATTTTTATTATTTTTTTACAATATTTTTAGGGTCTAAACAGGGGGAATCTGCACCACATGGGATGATAGGGTGTGCCCAGGCACACCTGGCACACCCTGTGCGCACGCCTATGGTTGTAATGATGACCCAGGAAACAGGAGCGATGCAGTGACACCTGAGCAGGTTTTTGCGCTGAAGCCACCAAAACAGGCTTTCCCTCATTCTCTAGGAAATGCAGATGAGCCGGTTGCACCTGCTTGGGTCCCATTGTTGGAGAAAACCTTTCTGAAAAGGGTGCATCTTCCAAAGGGCCCATTTGACCATGGGAGGCGTGGAGTCCATTGTGCCGATGATTCTAAGGTACTAAGAGGCTTTTAGGCGTGAAGAAGAAAGGGCTAGACACACTCTTTCCCGGATTCTCTGAATTTTTTCCAGAGGTAGATAAATTGTACCAGATGTTGAAATAACTCGGGCCCTGTGAATAAGCAGCTGTTCCTTGTCCCGAGACTGTAAAAGAAGATTGGGGTGTAAGCGTATGCCCTTTGTTCTGATGAGAGCCACTACTGCCAAAAGGACCTTTGAGAGTACCCGTGCAGATATTGAGAGTCCGAAAGGGAGGCAGGTGAACTGAAGGTGCTTTCGTCCAACCGTAAACCAAAGGTATCTACGAAACTCCTCTGCAATGGGCACGTGAAAATAAGCATCTTTTAGGTCTATTGAGATCAGCCAGTCGCCTGGAAGCACAGCTATTTGAATAGTAAGTTAGGGTCTCCATTTTGAACCTTTCGTTCTTAATAAACCTGTTTAGTTCAGTCTCAATTTATTGAAAGAGAAAGCAGTTGCACGGAGCATAAGAAAAGGCAAAAACAGTAGTAAACATACAATGAAAGGCTTTTATTCACGCCATTCATTGCGTACTATTGTGATGAGCTCTGTGATTGGTCACAGTGCTCACATGGTACAGACAGGACCAATCATAGCCCTTCTGTACCATGTGATAAGCTGTGGCCAATCACAGCTAATCACAATAGTAAACACTGAATGAAAAGCTTTCATTAAGATAAAATGGTTGCTTATAACTGTAAAATTCACAGTTATAAACAATTGTAGTTGCTTAAAATCCTGATCACCTCCCCAGAGAAGTACAGTGTTAAAGTGTAACACTGTATTGCTCTGGTCACTGTATAAAAAAATGTAAAAAAAGAAAAAAAATATAAAAAAAAAAAACAACACATTTTTCATTTTTTTACATACTGTAACCAGTCAGTGTCTCGGATCACCGGCACCCCAATTTCTTCATTTTTAAAAAAATTGTGAATAAAAAACAAAAGAAACTCGCCATGCCTCTTACTAAATTCCTTGGACTGTCTACTTTCCAAAAAAGGGGGTAATTTGGGGGCGTTTTGTACTGTCCTGGCATTTTTGTCCATCAGTACTTCAGAAATGATCGATTTTCATATATATATACCATAGTTTGTGGAGCTTTCCTACAGACTAAATAATATACACTAATTTGGGTTATTTTCACCAAAGGAATGTAGCAGAATACTTTTTAGCATACATTTTTGAAGAAAGATAATTTATTTGCAAAATGTTATAACAGAAACAAAGAAAAACGCATTTTTTTTTCAAAATTTTCAGTCTATTTTAGTTTGTTTAGCAAAAAATAAAAAAACCCCAGCTGTGATTAAACACCACTGAAAGAAAGCTCTATTTGTGTGAATTTTTTTTAATGTGTTATGGGTACAGCGTTGCATGACCGCGCAGATGTCATTCAAAGTGCGACAGCACTGAAATCTGAAAATTGGCCTGGGCAGGAAGGGGGTGGTGTCCGGTACTGAAGTGGTTAATATTTTATTGTCTTCCTAAGGAGTGCAAATAGTTAATTTTTATAGCCTCCTAAGTTAAACACTGACTGTTATCCTCCATTTTCAAAAGGAATAACATGGCAAATGCATTTTTAAAAAGCAAATGATTAAAGTAGACCTAAAGTCAGTAATAGTCTGTAAGTGTGCCTGCCCCCATGGTACCTTTGTGTAATGAATATTAAAAAAAACACACACTTACTTACCAGTGACCCACAGGTCCAATAATTCTCCACTACCTCTTGCTCAAAGTGACGAATAAGAATCCAAAAATTTAGAGAAAAAAGCACTGACTGGCAGCTTCCACCTGAGTGCAGGCCAACTTGGAAGGAACCATGTACCAGTGCTTTAACACATTGCCATTTACTTCAAGGGGGCCCCTTTTAATGGGATATTTATCTTCTGAAGCCCAAACGTTGTATCAATCTTTTCTCAAGTGGCTGCAAAATGAGAACAAAGATCAGTAGATTCTAGTTGTAACAAATATCCACAGTAATAATTGGCATATTGCTTGTTTAGTTATAGGTTGAAGGAAGTAAGTAACGTTAGAAAAACCAGACGGGAGATATTTATCTATAAAGTATTGATATGTATGAGTGAGAGAAATGAAATATGCTATTGAAAATCATACTGTATATATCAACCAATCCTTGTGAAAATCGGAAAGTGGAAAAATAGTCCTGAACAAATAAGAATATATTATTGGTGTTGCTATTGGTGTTGATGTAAAGAATCTGGATCCCAGGCATGTGGCTTCTACACCAGAGGATCTCCACAGTTTATATGTGTAAAAAGTGCGCAGGATGTGAAAAAAGTAAAGCTGCAACCTTAGAACCAATCGGGGGAAAAGAATATGTATAAAGAAGCAGGTGCGCTAAACTCATAAGTGTCAACCAATCAGGTTGAAGTGAACCAATACAACAATATGCAAATGAATAATCACAAAACTATTACATATATGGTGAACTGGTGAACTGATAAGCCTCAAGGGCAAAATACAGTTAATAACTCAACAATGTGAATCGCTTAATCACAGATGAAATAAAGAACAAAAGTAAAGGTGCATAAAGTCCAAAACAATATTTTCAGTAGATGTGAAGATATCCAAGTGAAATGTCCACAGCAACTTTAAGGTGCAGATAATCCCGCCACCATGTTGAGGACTGGCCCCTTACCAGAGAGCAGAGTTTTAAGGGCGTATGTGTAAAAATCCAGATGAGGAAAAGGTGCTCAGGAGAGGATGTGAACTATAGGGCACCACTCAAACGGGAGGCTAAGCCTCTTACCAGACAATGGATAATTGGGGCTGATCTTAAATTCTCCTGAATGGTGCTTGTCCTCTATCCTGGGCGTCCTCGCTGAGAGCAATCAGAACTGGAAAAGAGCTTTCCCTTCATGCAAACGATACCGTGTGGACATATTCACTGGCACCAGAGGGGAACTGTCCAGAGCGAGGACGCCCAGGATGTGGTGCCCTATAGTTCACATCCTCTCCTGAGCACCTTTCCCTCATCTGGATTTTTACACATACGCTCTTAAAACTCTGCTCTCTGGTAAGGGGCCAGTCCTCAACATGGTGGCGGGATTATCTGCACCTTAAAGTTGCTGTGGACATTTCACTTGGATATCTTCACATTTACTGAAAATATTGTTTTGGACTTTATGCACCTTTACTTTTGTTCTTTATTTCATCTTTTCACCTGAGTGTGATTAAGCGATTCACATTGTTGAGTTATTAACTGTATTTTGCCCTTGAGGCTTATCAGTTCACCAGTTCACCATATATGTAATAGTTTTGTGATTATTCATTTGCATATTGTTGTATTGGTTCACTTCAACCTGATTGGTTGACACTTATGAGTTTAGCGCACCTGCTTCTTTATACATGATCTCCACAGTTTCCCTTACATGTAGCATAATGTAACAAAAATGGAAATTGAAGTGCCACAGCACCGCTAAGAGATCCAGATACAATTTATTTCAATAAAAGTCAGGGTGATAATCAAAAAAAGTATCCAATGCGTATTGGAGGTCCACAAATACCCCCTGCATTAAAGATTGAAAACAATGTGAATAGACTAGAAGTGATTAGAAGAACAGGCCTTGTCAACAGCTGATTTGACAGAGAAGGGGATAATTTTGTACATTGCCTGTTATAGTGTGCCTGCAAAAGAGAAGTTTAATGCTGGAAGCAAGACATTCACTATGGAGCCACTATGGCTCATCTAAGGTAGGGAAATGTGAGAAAATTATAAGATAAGTAAAATTCAGTATAACGAAAGAGGTAAATAAACCAAAGTTTTTTCATATGTACAGCATTTATAAAAATCCAAGATAGTGTTATGGATTTTTCTGGTTGAGACACTGACACTGATAACTCTGTCTATGCAGATTCACAGGATGCAATCTCTGTGTTTAAAATATCTCTAAATATTTTTAATAAAATGTATTTTTACATTCTATTTTATACAGATATAGCGGGTGCCATTTAGCTTGCTCAGCCAGCCGTCGCTGCTACAGGACACACAGGCAGCAGTGCTGACACAGAGACTGCAGCAGCTGTGGGTGTTTCTTCCTTCCTCCCTCCCTCTCCTCTCCGAACTGCCATGCTAGCAGGGTGGGGCTGCCAAAGACAGCCGGCTGTTCTGCTCCTTCCCCCATTGGCAGGGGGCAGGGGACCAACTGCTGAGGAGGAATGGAGGATCTTGGCACATGTAGTCCCGAAGACTAGCAACTCACAGAAGATCCTTAGGAGCAGACTACAGCCCCAGCATGCAAGGCAAGGCCAGGGGGGAGTGTGTGACGAGACCAAGGGGGATCAAGAGGCTGCAGGGGGCAGAGGAGACCAGACCATGAGGTGAGTGGATAGAGACTAGCTGGTGGAAAAGTCCCTGAGCAGTGGTAGTGAGGAGATTGCAGCGTGGATCGCATGGTAATTCTCTCATTTTTGCCAGGAAGCTTCACCTGTCACAGACCCTTGATCTGCTGTGATCTGCTGTGGGTACCTAGAGAGACATCGCTGGGCCTTCTGGTTGCTGGGTTGCTAGACAGGCACCCTTCAAGATTCTGTTCCAGGACATCCTTTCCCTTGGGCCTTGGTGTCGCCAGGATTGGTGAGCGGGCAGTAGCCCATCTTTTGCATACACTTTAACATAGACACTGCATGCAGACACCTTTATCTTGTTTTTCATCAGAGCCTTCCCAGGAGACACTTTACACCAGGGGTAGTGAATTAAAATTCAAGGAGGTCCCGTCACTAAAATTTCCTTCCGCTCGAGGTCTGAATTACAAGTCTGTGCCATGAAAGATTGTACGTGTCTACTTTCTTTTTTTGGCGCAGCCACGCTCTCTAGTGCTTTTCCAGTGTTTCCTCCATACACTCTAGTAGTACTCTGTAAATGTAAATGTCCCCAATAGTGTTCCCCTTTACATCAGGTGCCCTTACCAGAGTTATTAATTAGGGGCACTCTGATGGGCACAATATTTGTTAGGGGGCACTCTGATGGGCATAACAAAATGTGCCCATCAATGTGCCCCTTAACATAAAATATGCCTATCAGAGTGAACCTTAACATAAAATGTGCCCATCAGAATGCTCCTTATTTTATGTTAAAGAGCACACTGATGAGCATATTTTATATTAAGGGACACGCTGATGGGTACATTTTATGTTAAGGGGCACACTGATGGGCACATTTTAAGTTAAGGAGCACACTGATGGGCACATTTTATTGTGCCCATCAGAGTGAACCTTTATATAAAATGTGCTCATCAGCATGCTCCTTAAAAGAAAATGTGCTGATCAGCATGCCCTTTAAGAGAAAGTGTGCCCATCAATGTGCCCCCGTAAATATCACACCTCACATACCTGGAGGCAGGCAGGGAGTGGGAGCCAGCAGAGGTAGCAAGCTGCAGGGGGACTCGCAGCTGCCAAGAAGTAAGAGCCAGGAGCCGCGAGATAACGAGCAACAGGGGGCAGGGCGCACACGTGACATCACACCTTTTTTTGCGGCCAGGCCTGGAGCTGCAAGATAGTCAGCAGCAGTGGGCTGGATGCAATCTCATTGGTTGCTGGTAAGCCTGCGGTCCCAGCAACCAATGACTGCAGAGCGGAGATGTGGCACTTTAATCATCTGGAAGCCTGATGGTCCAGGCAGGAGTGTCACTTGGTCCGTGTTCAGACCGCAGGCCGCCATTTAATGACGGCTGGTATATAGCATGCTATATCTGAGCAAACTAAGGATATTCTAAAAAGGTTTCACAAAGTTTTTGACACCCCGGGGGACACCTCTTTCTGGCTTGGCTCCTTGCAGTAAGCTACAAAGGATGTTTCCTGGCACTGTGTGACTCACACTGTTGTGGGGTCGCGTTGGTGACCTTCTCATCCCTCAGAATGCTCCATGTTGTTGCTATGGCTTTTACAAGTTTCAACCTTATCCTTTTTTGTTTCCAACCACTGTAAGTTCTTTACCCAGTGGATAGCTAGTACAGTTCCTAGCTTCACTCCCCTTGCTGTTGTTCAAGTTTGGCTGATCACTGTGCCTTAACCCTCCTCTTATGTTAGAATTCCGTTACTATCCATGATGTTTAGGGTCAGTTTTGACCCGTGTTTTAAATCAGCCATAAAATACCCTCTAAATAATTATTTATCATCAAATTTGTTTCTTACCTCTTGGTTACCTTGTTAGGCTTCTTTATCCTTGAAAAGATTGGTTTTAATATTTTTGGTGTGACCCCTTAGACCTTTCTTTTGATAGCATACCTCTCATTTTCAAATTTAAAAAATGGTAAAATAAAGTCAGCAACTCTGAAATGAATTTGTCCTATGTTTTTTCACTTTATTTAGAGAAGCAGACAAGCAGGAAAATAGATAGGCCCCTCCCTAACTACAGCTCATAGGGTTGAGAGGGGATTGGCTGTCACTGTTACTAAGCAGAGAGAGTGTTTATGATTTCAGTTTTGGCACATATTAGTGTCCTAAAATCCTATATTATAACTGGGTCAGAATTGACCCTAACACCATGAACGTCTTAATTTTCACCACAGTATTTTATAATTTAGTGAAAAGGATTATTTTTCTATTACATTGTTTAAATAGAGGTTCCTGACAAAGTAAAAAAATCTTGATGCAATAAACAAATTTATGTGATACTTATAGACATTCAAAACCTGAAAACGGGTCAGTTCTGACCCTAACACAAGAGGAGGGTTAAGAAATCTTGTCTCTCTCTTGCAGCCTCCTGTTTAAGTCGGTTTTGGATTTTTTCACCCTTTATTTATCTCTCCCCGATTTAATCCTTATTTTTGCTTTCTTCAGTTTTTCTCTGAGTTTTCAGGGCCCTCGACTTCATCCAGTCTGCCGGTGTCCCTTCCTAGGAATGTCTTGCTGGATTTTTTCCCCCTAATCTGCTACAGGTTTCTTGGCTCCCAGCAAGCACTGAAGGGTGCCTTGTTTTTCCAATCAGTTCAGGGTGATAGGCAGCATGTCAGGCTTTTGCTGCGCCAGTACAGCTCATGATGGAGGGGAGTTTTGGGGGTCCTTTTTTTCACCTTTTGTTTGCTGTTTTGTATTTGATTGTTTGTGCTCCACTCACTAAGCGCTCCATTCAGTCTGATTGGTAATATGTATTTTGGATATGGAAGTAGACTTTTCTGTCAGTTCATTGCTCTCCAGGCTCAGGCTAATTCAGTTTGGTCCTTTACCTTGATAGATCTGTATGCAAGCATTGGGTATAGCAACTATCATGGAGAATGACATTAGATTGGTTTTGTGAAATGTCAGAGGCCTAAACTCAATAATGAAATGTGGTCTGTTGTAAACAGCAAAAACCTTACTTGATGTTTCTGCAGAAGATTCACCTGGCAGCAAAGTATTAGTCTTACGTAAACCATGGGTTCAACGTGTAGTACATGCCTCATACTCTGTCTATACCAGAGGATTGGCGATATTGATCAGCAAGTCTTTGTCATGTACTATCTAACATGATCTCATGAACCCTTTAGGCAGATATGAGGCTGCTGTATTGCTTATCAGATGAGTATTGTACCTGTTCAATTAATCTCTACAATGCACAGTAAGTTCCTGTCTTTACACGCTTACAGGACGATCATATACGGGGACTTTAATGCAATCCTAGACCCAGACCTAGATTTTACTAATAGTATTAGAGCCTCGGGTGTGGGCCTCCGGGCCTGGACTGACACTTGAGTCTCACTGATTTTTGGCGGTGTAAACATCTGGGGGACAATACTCTTGCTGCCTCTCTACCTTCAGCTCGGCCTCTTATATTGACATAGCCTTTGGGTGCCCCTTGTTCTCTAAGAGCTTGCAGGAGCCACTTTCCTACTGAGTGGTACTTTGGACCATGCCCCCTTGGTACTCTCTTGTCTGTAGATGGCACCCGTGATCCCCCCCCCCTCTCTGGTTCCATGTATCAGGCGCATGTGGTCCTTATATGGAAACCTGAAAAAACAAACTTTGCTGTGGCTCATATAGGTCCATTTTGTTATTAAATAGGAATCTGAAAAGCTTCACTAACATTTTGGCTCCCCTCTAAAGTAATTGGTGACCTGGTGGATTCCAATCAAACAGGCTTGAAACTCCATAAATCCATTGATATGAACATTAGAGGCCTCTTTATGAATATTCTCATACAAATGTGGGTAGCAGAGTGATAGTCATACTTGATATAGAAAAAGCATTTGATTCTGATTGGAACTACATGCACAGGGTGCTGGAGTGAATGAGCTTTGGTCCCTACTTTTTGAAATGGATTTCACTCCTATATAAACACCCTCAGGTTGCCATCAAAATAGGCATTGCGGTATCCACTCCCTTCCTGGTTAGAGGAGGTACTCACCAGGACTGTCCTCTATTGTCTAAAATTTTTGCAACCATGATGGAGCCCATCATAGTTTTCTATAGTAATCCCTGAATTAGAGGCCTAGTGCTCCATAGAGCAGAATAAAAAGAGGCACTCTATAAAGATGACATGCTCCTGTTTTGGAAAACCCAAATCTTTCTCTCAGGGTGGCCTGCTGACTTAAGAAAAGTTCTCAGTCTTCTCTGGCCTTAAAGTTAACTGGGGAAAATCTCAAATACTTCCCCTTGACCCTATACAACCTGAGACAGAGATGGGTCCTTATCTCTCCAGTGAGTGACTAAAAATAAATACCTTGATGTTCAGTTGACTAACAAAGTTGCAGACTTTGTACCATTGAACTTCATGTACCTTTTGCAACTTGCAAAGTCTAAATTCGACATCTGTACCCCTATCTCTAGCAAGGAAGATCAACCTCAAACAAATTAAACTACTTTCATTTTTCCCATATGTGCTCAGGAGCACCCCTATCTGGTTTCCCTTTTCCTTCAAACAGCTTGATGATCTTCTATTTTTTAGTTAGTCCAGCCACTCTGAAACAGCCTGCAGATTTTGTAGTTGGGGTTTTGGCTTTTCCTTACTTTTTCCAGCATTTTTTAGCTGGACAACTGATACAAGAAAATAATTGACTTACATTACAGAAGAATAGGACATCGGTTGTGGTGGAGCCTGCAGATCTGTGATCATACGAAGCACTACAATCCCTACTGTATTAGGGTATCCATGCTCCATATCCACTCACCTGTACTATAAAAGGTATGATTAGAGCATGGAATAAGACTAGGGTGCCCCCCTTTGCCAGCTCAAACCGCTGGTCTCCCCATACACCTCTGTGGAGCATCCTAATCTCCATCACCTATTTCAACTCCCGGACCCTGCAATCTGGGCATCAAGCGGAATCAAGGTTTTGAAGGATCTGCTTTCTGATGGTAAATTCCCTTCATTTGACTAATTGAAAGATATGTATGCCCACCCTAACTGGTATCTTTTCCGATAAATCCAATTGCCACATATTTTTTCCTCCCAGTTTGACTTAGCCACATTCTGTTCATTGTCAACAAACATCAAAGTACTTTTGTGGGAAGGGGCTTTATCTAGGCCTAGTACACATGGGCCAAATGTCGGGCAGCATCAGCAGGTTCAATAGAAACTGGCAGATGTTTGGCCTGTGTATACTGCAACAGTCGGACAGAAGCAGCTTCTGTTTATGGGGCATGACTGAAAAAGGACTGTCTCTTGGGTCTTGTGGAATCCTTGGCCCTGAGAAGGGCAACCATAGCATTACTTGGTATATTAGTGTTCTATGACAGGAAAATAATTGTTTTACATTGGAAATCTACTGTACAACCAACTTTGGCTAACAGTTCTACCCTAATATAGAGACACCCTCTACTATTGTAAGATCTGGTACCTGTAGTTATAGAGTCCAGACACAGCAGATTACCCCATTACATATACACTTTTCTAATGGTGCCGTAGGCAGAACCCATTTAGACAGAATTATGAAAAATTAACTAAAACCTAATTATTAAATAAAAATACATAGGACACTCTGTCTTGCATTGATACAAATGGTCGTGGCCTTTTATTAAATAAAGTAACTTAACATGTGGGAATAAAACATATATTTTTAGCTTGGCCAAAGAGACCAAACTAACCATTTAATCACCAAAAACGTATATACCGTAGTCTAGCCAAAAAGCTCAAACTACATTACTAGAAAAAACAAAACCATCCCACAAGTCATGCTCATAATGAAGAGCATGGCACCACCACCAGGCCTAAGGCCATCTCAATGCAAGACTGGAGGTCCAAATTGAAAATATCATTGGCGATATCAGATAAATGAATTAAATCAGATCTATAGAAACCGTCCAAAAGACCCTCAAGGACAGAGTGTCTAAAAGATAGTCCACCAATAGAGACCATAAATTTAGAGATTGACCTATTCACACGCTTGCGATTCTTCTCCAAAAATTCACAATCTTCAGAAAACCATCGCAAGCGTGAAATGATTTCTGAAAAAATAAATCTACAGAAGGGAAAAACAGATTGAAAGTACAAAAAATCTGCTCTAATATTTAAAATTAGGTCAATGTTTTTACGAAAGCCAAGATCATTTCCGCCAACATGAACTATAATCACATCTGGGGAAGGCCATCTAATACAAAGATCACAAAATACATTACGCAGATTAGTCCAATGAAGACCTCTCTTACTAAACAAGAAAATGTTGATTAAAGATGTTGAAAATCCCAGATTAACTCCATATTTTCGTAACTCAGCTCTTCTGTGGGCCCAAAAAACAAAGGAATGCCCAACAATCCATATAACCTTAGCATGACCTGGAATTTAAATACAGTGGTTAGGTCTAACATAGGACCAAAAAGCATTTGAACGCCATCTACCAATGGCCTGAATTGATCTACCAGAAAAAACAGCTTGAGCGGCAGAAGTGGCAGCACCAATTCTGAAAGAATGGGATGTAATTGGTAGGTGGTCCAAATGCAGAAAAATCAAACATTGTTTTAAAACAGCACTAAACTGGAAACAAGTGAGAGGAAGACCAGTTTGGTGAACAAAAAAATGTTTAAAAGGTAACGGTCGAAGGCTCAAGTACCTCTCGGCCAGGGCAACCACACAAATAGAGCAATCAGCATGGCGCCCAAGTGAAATCAAAAAACCTTTACCTAATTGGTCTGTCTTACTATGCCTCAAGCAGCTTTTCAAGGAATCTCCAACAACAGAGACATCACCAAGACACAAACCATTGGTTGCCGAAGAATTAATGGAAAACAACTCAGAAAAGCGAAATGCACCAAAATAACAGATACAAAAGGCTGTTTGAAATAACAAAGATTCATAGAAGGAAAAACAAACAGAAGAGGTCGCAGTACATAAGTCTCTCAAAAAAGACAAAGAAATAGCAAACCTCCTCTCCGGAAAAACATGTGTCTTGCGATAACCTCGCAAAGCAACTTTGACCGAGAAAAAACTGACACATGAAGGATAACCACTCAATTGTGCAAAAAACGAAATCCCAGCCAAAGTTTTTGACACATGAGCATAAGAAAATTTTAGACTGAACAAGCTGTTCAAAAAGAGCAAAATGGGACCCTCATCAAAAGAAAAAACAGGTAGGCCCTTGTCCAACAAAAAGGAAGACCATAACTTCCACGCTGAAGCATAAGAGACCCAAGTGGAAGGAGCCAAAGAATTCCTAATCGCAGAAGTAACATTGGTCAGACCAAGTTCCATAAGTGGCACGGGCAAGACAGGCCAAGGGGATCTGCTCCAGGGGCCAAAATTCGGAATCTGTCGAACTGAAGGCGAGATAAGGAATCAGCAATGTCTTTACAATAACCTGGGGTATATTTAGCCTTCAACCATATATTAAGATGTAAACATTGTAGTACCAAAAACGCAAAAGAGAGATGGCAGGCAGAGAACGTGAAGACAGGCAATTTATAGCGAAGACTACCCCACTATTGTCACAGTGCAAAAGGATCCTTCTGTTTCGGAATTGATACCCCCACAATTCCAAAGCAACCAGTACAGTAAATAATTCCAAAAAAACTATACTAGTGGTAAAACCTCCACCGATCCAATCAGGATGCCAGGAGCCAGCTGACCAGTGCCTGTCCCAATAAGCACCATAACCATGAGCCGCAGATGCATCTGTAAATAAATTGAGAGCTGAAGCAGAACAAAATTGTTCCTGCCAAACAGAAGAGCCATTAAAAATTTTCCAAGAACTTCAACCATACCAAAAGATCCTCAGCTATAGCAGAGGAAACCCGAACTATGGTGTCCTTTTATGAAAAGGAGATGAGCAGTGATCCTGCTGATCGCAGCTCATTTCCGATCATTCTCAGTTTATGAAACAGAAATGATCGGGGGAGAACATGTTCTTCGCTGATCATCTCTTTACACGGGAATCTGTCATTGACTGACATAGAAACAGCCAGGTTATGAAGCTGCGATCTCCGCACTTCACTGGTGATGTGCCAGAATTCACACTCCCTGATTCACCAGCCTGGAGTTTTTGAATCGGGGAGTGAAGACCAAATCGGGGGAGAACTGAGGGGGAAGAAGGAAGATTATTGACATCCTTCTTCCTCGTTCAGACCCCCCAACACAGTAATCATGTCCCCCTGCCATATTTACATGTATATATATATACACACATACATGTAGATATATATTTAATGTGTATATATATATATATATATATATATATATATAAAATGTATGCGTGTGTGTATTCA
Source organism: Pelophylax lessonae (assembly GCF_965119305.1). Lineage (NCBI taxonomy): Eukaryota > Metazoa > Chordata > Amphibia > Anura > Ranidae > Pelophylax > Pelophylax lessonae. Next base: position 608,445,474 of record NC_138768.1, on the reverse strand, counting down.
GTGTATATATATATATATATATATATTTATGTAAGGGGACTATTATTTATTAACATTAGTGGGGATCATGTACTCAGCAGTGATAATCTATCACTGCTTATTAAAGAGTGCCAGTGATTTTCATAGTACGGTAATCTCGATTTGTCTCACGAGATTACAGGCGCTCCCATTCACTTCTACACAGATCTGGGCCTCTCCCCTCTGATCACCCTGGGAGAACTGAAGTTCTCTGCTTCATAAAAAGGGTGACAGAGGAGATAATTTTCCCCAGAGAACTGCAAAGCGAACAGAGAAAAAAATTCACCCTTTCATAAACATACATCAAAATGAGAAGGGGAAGAAACTCCAGAAATGGCCCTATACAAGCTTTTACTAAATGCCCTACCCATGGGCAGAACTCGGGAAGCAACATTTAAAAGCCCTAACAGAGACTGAAAAGTCCGCAATTGAACTTTTTTTCTATGTAAAACATAATTCAATAAAAATTTTATTTTTTAAATTTTGGCTGCAGGAAGTCGAAATTCCATCATGACTGTGTCAATTTCAATACCCAAAAACTCAAGATTAGTGGTAGGATAGACAATCTTCTCAGCAGCCAAAGGAACCCCAAAAAGATTGCAAACTATCCTGAATTCAGTAAAAATCGTTAAACAATCCAAAGAACCAGAACGCCCAATGAATAAGAAGTAATCTAAATAATGCAAAATATTATTAGATGAAGCTCTATAAGACACAACCCATTCTAAAAAACTTGAAAAAAGCTCAAAATAACAACAAGACAATGAACACCCCATCGGTAAGCACTTATCAAAGAAAAATTCCCCGTTAAAGAAAAAACCTAAAGAATTAAATGCAGATGGGTGTATAGGTAACAACCTGAAAGCTGATTTTATATCAGCTTTAGCAAGCAAAGCTGAAGTTCCCACTCCTCTTATCTTATCCAGGGCATCTTCAATGGTAGAATAAAAAACTGAACACAAAGATGGATCAATTTCGTCGTTTAAAGATAAGCCATCAGGATAAGACAAATGATGGATCAGGCGAAACTCGCCGGCCTCTTTCTTAGGGATGATACCCAAAGGAGATATCTGAAAATCTGGGAAAGGAGGGGAAGAAAAGGGGCCAGCAACTCTCCCTTCAGCCATTTCCTTCTGAATCTTAACATGAACAATATCAGGAAATGCAACAACAGAGGGTAAATTATTAACAATGAAACAACCTTGACCTGAAAACGAAGGTAAAGAAAAACCAAATCTAAAACCATTATACAGAGTAATGGCTTTTTCACTGTCTGGGTACTCCAGGAGCCAGGGTAGCATTCTTTCCCAACTCACCGGAGTTACCGCTCTTGAGAAAAAGCTGCTGCTTGTTGGAAGGAATAGTAACCGGTGTATTTCTTTTAAAACATCTAGAGATGGGATGAGTACCAGCACAGTGGGAACACTCATGCCTAAACTTACAATTGGGCCTATTGCATTGACCTTCATTGAAGGCAAAACAAACACCTTTGCGAAGTTGACCAAAGGTATTTGATTTCTGGGAGGGAGTTGGCCTCTGGGGTAACAGCAAGTTAATCCAGAGGCCCACATCTTTTACACCCCATTTTAAAGACCTGTGAATTGAAAGTTTTTGACGGAAAGATTTGTCATACATACAGTGGGTACGGAAAGTATTCAGACCCCCTTAAATTTTTCACTCTTTGTTATATTGCAGCCATTTGCTAAAATCATTTAAGTTCATTCTTCTTCCTCATGAATGTACACATAGCACCCCATACTGACAGAAAAACACAGAATTGTTGACATTGTTGCAGATTTATTAAAAAAGAAAAACTGAAATATCACATGGTCCTAAGTATTCAGACCCTTTGCTGTGACACTCATATATTTAACTCAGGTGCTTTCCATTTCTTCTGATCATCCTTGAGATGGTTCTACACCTTCATTTGAGTCCAGCTGTGTTTGATTATACTGATTGGACTTGATTAGGAAAGCCACACACCTGTCTATATAAGACCTTCCAGATCACAATGCATGTCAGAGCAAATGAGAATCATGAGGTCAAAGGAACTGCCTGAAGAGCTCAGAGACAGAATTGTGGCAAGGCACAGATCTGGCCAAGGTTACAAAAAGATTTCTGCTGCACTTAAGGTTCCTAAGAGCACAGTGGCCTCCATAATCCTCAAATGGAAGACGAGTTTGGGATGACCAGAACCCTTCCTAGAGCTGGCCGTCTGGCCAAACTGAGCTATCGGGGGAGAAGAGCCTTGGTGAGAGAGGTAAAGAAGCACCCAAAGATCACTGTGGCTGAGCTCCAGAGATGCAGTCAGGAGATGGGAGAAAGTTGTAGAAAGTCAACCATCTCTGCAGCCCTCCACCAGTCGGGGCTTTATGGCAGAGTGGCCCGACGGAAGCCTCTCCTCAGTGTAAGACACATGAAAGCCCGCATGGAGTTTGCTAAAAAACACCTGAAGGACTCCAAGATGGTGAGAAATAAGATTCTCTGGTCTGATGAGACCAAAATAGAACTTTTTGGCCTTAATTCTAAGTGGTATGTGTGGAGAAAACCAGGCACTGCTCATCACCTGTCCAATACAGTCCCAACAGTGAAGCATGGTGGTGGCAGCATCATGCTGTGGGGGTGTTTTTCAGCTGCAGGGACAGGACGACTGGTTGCAATCGAGGGAAAGATGAATGCGGCCAAGTACAGGGATATCCTGGACAAAAACCTTCTCCAGAGTGCTCTGGACCTCAGACTGGGCTGAAGGTTTACCTTCCAACAAGACAATGACCCTAAGCACACAGCTAAAATAACGAAGGAGTGGCTTCACAAAAACTCAGTGACTGTTCTTGAATGGCCCAGCCAGAGCCCTGACTTAAACCCAATTGAGCATCTCTGGAGAGACCTAAAAATGGCTGTCCACCAACGTTTAACATCCAACCTGACAGAACTGGAGAGGATCTGCAAGGAGGAATGGCAGAGGATCCCCAAATCCAGGTGTGAAAGACTTGTTGCATCTTTCCCAAAAAGACTCCTAGCTGTATTAGATCAAAAGGGGGCTTCTACTAAATACTGAGCAAAGGGTCTGAATACTTAGGACCATGTGATATTTCAGTTTTTCTTTTTTAATAAATCTGCAACAATGTCAACAATTCTGTGTTTTTCTGTCAGTATGGGGTGCTATGTGTACATTCATGAGGAAGAAGAATGAACTTAAATGATTTTAGCAAATGGCTGCAATATAACAAAGAGTGAAAAATTTAAGGGGGTCTGAATACTTTCCGTACCCACTGTAAACCATGCAAAACCAGGAAAATGTTTATAGGTCTCTAAAATTTTATCCAGATGCTGGAAAAGTCCAGAAAATAAATTTGGCTGCTTCTCACCTAAAACACTTGCAAAGATGTAAAAACCTTGCAGCCAATTGTTAAAAGAACGTGGCACAGGCCTGGACCTATCATCAGAGGACTATCTTTTATGTGAAATCCCAAAGGAGAAATTTCACATGGAATAGTTTCCCATAAACAGGAGTCAGGCACTAATGGAGATGAAACAGGTACAGATGGAGAAGCAGACAACTCCAAAGAATGCAAGTCAGAGCGAGAGGATGTAGAAGGCATAGCTTCCGACCACACAATACATGAAGGGTTAACTATAGAAGAAACTTCAGGAACAACATTAGTAACAACAGGAGGCATTGCATTCACAATACAATCAGGATTAGTCACATTCACAGATGCAGGCGCCATTTTAGTACAAAAGGAAGATAACAAAGCAAAAAATTCCTGCATCACAAGATTAGGCAGTTGCTCACCTCCAGGCACTGCGTCATTAGAGACCGCAGTGCAAACAGCTGATGCATTCATGACCGAGGAGACTGAAGAAATGGCAGTTGAAGACCCCGCAACCGATTCTGTGACCACCGGACGACTGGGCAGAGGAGAAAAGACCGAGCCTTCACCCTGTATAAAATCAAAATGGTTAGCTGGAGGGGCCGACACAAGACGGGCACTATAAGTACCTTTATTTTGTCTCCCCTTTTTTCCAGCTCCACTTGAAGACGAAGCAGCAGCCACATCGAATCGTCCGGGACGTTTTGACACCCGTTGTGGTCGTCCATCTTGTCCCCCGGAAATGGATGCTGGGCGGAAGTGACGATCCGGAAAAACGCTCCCATAGGACGACTGCGGCGAGCGGAAACCACGTCAGCGGAGAGCGCAGCAGGAACAGGAATGACGTCAGTCGGAGTGGACAACGATGGAGGACAAGGCTCTACCGGAACCAGGACATCTGGAATGGAAAGGCAACGCCGCATCCAACAATTGTTTCAGCAAGGACTCCATCATCAGGTAAGAAGGAACGACCAAGGAATCTTCTTTCTTCTGCTACCGCTGACTGACTAAAGAACGTTTTTTTCTTTCTTTTATAGATGAACTTCAAATCTTTAGGTGGCTTCTTCTGACATTTTGGACCAATCCCAGGTAAGCAATTTTTACTGACCAATTATACTAATGACTTAGTAACCAATGAATATTGATCTTTTATTGACCAATTAACTCGTTGACTTAATGACCAATAAAATTATTTTAAAACTCCCTCTCACTCTCTCTTTTCATGCCACTGTCATGCCACGTCCCCATGTATGAACAGCAGGTACATTTTATGACCTGCCCTTCATTTTTATTCTTAGCATTGGAATAGTCCCCTTTGTGGGTTAAAGGCCCCTGGCCTAAATCTGTACCTGGACCTTGCTTACTCCTGCCTCCTAATAGGTAATTTAATGTGATGGGAAGCCTTCCTGACCAGCGAGGAGGCTCAGGAGGTGGGTGCAGATACTTGCTATTGGGGCAATCAGCAGGGGGGAGGAGCCAGGACTGCCAACAGGGGATCCAAAAAGAAGAGGATCAGGGCTTCTCTGTGCAAAACCATTGCACAGAGCAGGTACGTATAACATTTTTGTTATTTAAAAAAAATCAACTTTTCTTTAGAATCACTTTAATACTCAAACAACGTATTATGGGTTTAATATTTGGGCACTTATGTGTTAGAAGAGTCAGAAATTTAAGGGCTGAAATGGCTGAAATACATAAAAAAGGCGTCAATGGACAGCCTTGATGAGTACCTCTACAAATAGCTATAGTGTAAGAATGGAATAGTTTTATAACAATCTTCACTGTGGGAAATAAATATTTATGTAAAAAAAAGAGTAATATGAGAATAAACTATCAAATGGATTTTTAAGGACAAGAAGAATAAATACTGTCTTGTGGTTTTATCCATCACACCTAAAGTGAACTACAGTAGGTATAATATTGTAAATCTGTGCTCCGATTTAAAGTTTTAAAAGTCCTGCCTAACAACAGACACCTCAAAGTGTCTGATATTACATTTTCCTGCACTGCTCCTAAATTCCTAAATTCAGAGTAGAGTTGCCACTCCCATGTAGGCTGTGCCTGCTTGAACTGCAGTAGTATAAAAAAATGTTTCAGGGGCTATTGCATTGTCACTGCTGATTCACAAGCCTGTAGCTTGACAGTCATCACCTGGCCACACCTAGTCCTGCCCGCTTTTTTCTGGAATGGCAGCACTTCCTGTGCTGTTGAGACCTTTCTACTGTGAGCTGCAGTGTCTGGGAGGGGGAGAATGTGAGACACAAATAAAGGAGAAGATGCAAGCATGGTTCAACTGTTAAATGCAATAGTTGGCAGCTGACATTTCTCTATCACTGCTACTTAGCGTGCATGGGAGAATCAAGAACTTTTCTCATTCAGCCCTGCTGGGGGTTGAGCAAGAGAAATCTGAAGCATGTATCGCCAGCTTTAGACTTGCAAATAAAAGAAGGATGGTAGGCAGAGTCATTTAAGTAATTTTGTTAATACTTAGAGTCTCCAGGATCACTGTACTATGTCATCATAGTACATACTGTATACTGTCTTAAATGTATAAATGGTTATCTAACTTTCATACAGTTTACAAATATTGACTCAATGGCTTGTATGGAGCTTGGAGATCAATAAGACAGATTAACCAGTCAGATTTTGGTGTTGAGGGCAAAGAAAACCTAAGAGGCCTCCAATATTTTTTAAACAGAATGTACTCACAATACATCCCTTATATCTTTGAATCAGATCCATGTAAGGATAGTTTATTGTACTATGCAATGCATTGATTTATGCCCCTATTTAGTCTAAATGTTTTTCAGGACATTTTTTGCAACATCAGTCAAGGTCAGAGTAAAAATAAAATAACATGCATTTGCTCGGATAATCTCACATTTGCAGTGCTTGCGTGCCATTCTTTTACCCGCTAAAGCTTAACACTGATACTTTTTTAGGTCAAAACTTCTAAGGCTAAATGTAGGCAAGCGCTAAACTCTGCTGGAATGCACCCATAAAAATCGGTGAAACAGCAGTTACTTGCTAATTTTAGTCAGAGCTTTTTTCAGTGGAAGCATAGGAGAATGCAAGCACTAAATTTTTATAATTGCAAGAAGCTATAAAGTGTGCTGGAAGGTCACTGGCTAATGGGGAATCTATTGTTGCTTGGGAAATCTGTTGTTGCTGGGGGAGTTTATTGTTGCTGGTGGGGGATGTATTGTTGCTGGGTGAGTCTATTGTTGCTGGTGATAAATCTATTGTTGCTGAGTGGTCAATGTTTGCTGGGTGGGATCACCTGTTGAGAGAGAGGTCTATTGTTGCTGGGTGCTGAGAGAGCTGTTTTTTCTGGTGGACAAATTCTCCTGAAGTGTGTGTTTGATGTGGTGGATCTAGTGTTGCTGAAGGGTATTTTGTTAGGAGGAGTATTTTGTTGGTAACAATCTATTGTTGCTGGGTGCATGGGGCAAGATCTATTGTTGCTGGGGTGGGTGGGGGATTCATTTTACTTATTTTCTTGTTATCATTAACAAATTCTATGCAAATTACTTAGCACCACAAAATGATACTTGGTTCAGTATTCTGTATTCTCTAAAAGGAGCAGTACCAGGAGGTGGGCAGGGGGTGGAACCAAAGAACGGTGCTCAGAGGTGGGTAAGGGGTGAAACCAAGGAACGTAGCTCAGAGGTGGATAGGGGATGGAGACAAGGGGGGACCCAAAATGAGAACCTGCACCTATTCTCTGAGAAAAAAACCCTGCTTTTAGAGCTTACAATTTTAGCAGAGCTTTATTGTGCATTCTTGGTTGGGTGTTTTGGCCTACTAACATGATGATCTCTGAATTTAGTACAACAGCTCTGAAAAAGTGCAAACCCTGGCAGTTTATTGAACCCTAAAAGCAGAAGGCAGGAGCACCCTTTTGCCTCCAGTTAGGTAGAGCTCAGGTGGTGCTTAAAAGCAAGTCAACACCTAGCAACCATACAAAGATATAATATAGATGATGAACAAACATCACACTTCTATCTTTATCCTTCAATAGCTAATAATTTGAATTAAAGAAAAGATGATCAATACATTCCTGGATCTACATGATGTTAGAATGTTGACAATCAAACCAAAAACAGAAAAGATTACATTGACTTGATCACATTTGTTTTATGCGAAGTGGCTGTAAAACACAAGGGGCTTGTTGAATAGTTTCTTGTGTAAGTGATATGTAAGCATATGAAACAAAACTATACTTGTGGTCAGATTTCTTTTCCTCCTGAGACAGAGAACATTCACATCTGCAATTTGGTATCTGCAGAGCCGAAAGTGGCCACAGTCTATGCTCAACAAATGTCTGAGACTCTTATTAGCCGCACTAAGATAATTTTGCCAAATTAATCACATGAAAGAATAAACTTTTATTAGTCACTAGTCACTAAACCTTAGCGTTCTTCCAAAAGCATACATTAAATTATACTCAGCACAAATGTAATGTATTTTGGATGTTCCCTTGTTTGCATTTTAGCTATGAAGTGTTGACAGATTCGATTAGAAAAATCTATGCTATTGCTCATGAGAAACATAGAATATATGGCACTCGTGACTAAAGCTTTGGATCCTAGAAATGCTTTTAAGATATCATCCCATTAATAAATCAAAACCAAACAAGGGAGAACATATAATTAAAACAAAAAGTCAGAAACTGCTGAAACTGAATGCATGTGATAAAAACTAGATCCATTAATAGATCAGGTAACCTAAGGGACTTAAAACAAAGTGTCATTTTTAGGTAACAGGCAGTTTTGCTGTCAGCCTGGATGAGGTTCCATCACATATAAAACAGAGAAGTCACTTTACAATTAACTGAGCTGTTGCTGGAACATTGAGAAGAAACAGCTGTCATTGTTGAAAGCATAATTACACAAGGACACACAAAAAAGACATGTACACTTGGTTTAAGACCGTCGTACTCATACGGCTGGACTGGCATACTGCCCAGGGATTCCTTCATACTAATCACACGGAAACAACATTCACTCCTGGCTAATATATCTGTTAAGTGAGCTAATCAGACCATAGTTCAAAGGTGGAGTCTGGTGGGACACACTTGTACCTGAAGCATAATTATATACAAGTCCACCTGCCTACTGCTTGGAAATAACACTACAAGAACAATGCTTCCTGGGAAATAGTAAATGTGCTGATGAAATGTTCTTTTTGAGGAAAAGAAATGTTGCAAGAAAAGGCTCAGTTCCAGGGCATAGTTATGTATAGCTTGTACAGCTGCTCTTTTCTAAGAATACACCATATGTCATGTGGATAGATAAAAGACACAAAGTTAAGGTGCCTAGATTGCGTTTTGCTTTGAAAAAAAAGTTACGATAAAGGACAAAATGAGGACAACAGGTAAACTCATACATGAAATACACATAAGATATCTACAGTATTTTGCAGAGGGACTTGTATATTATTTTATCCATTTCCGAAATGTAAACAGTTCAGTCATACAGCACAGCCTGGCAGATCACCACTTTATTTGTTACATTCAAGGAACACCACACAGTGGTGTTATCTTCTCTATCTCTGAAAGAGCAGCTGAAGACTGCTGAGGTAATCATTCTGCTCACTTTGCCCCCTCCTTCCACCAGCATGTTCCCTGTCAGCTCATTTTCAGGCAGCACACCTGGTTGGTTTCCAGTGTTACCCCTCCCTCTCTAAAGCCCCGTACACACGATCAGATTATCGAACGATCTGTCGTCTGTTTTCTGTGGCATGCTATTCTGATGTGGAAAATGAAGAGGTTATTTTCATACGAATTTTCCCGTATGACAGAATTCTACTTCAGAAGTGATGTCATGTGCTGGATTGTTTTGTATGTGTTCTTTCGTCTCTGAGCATGCCTAGTCTTGCGCTTAAGATTTTTTTCCGCCGAAATCTGTACTAATGAGACAAAAATCGGACGTTGTATTACGGACGACAAAAATTTTATAGCCTGCACATCAGGATTTTGTCAGCCGAAAAGTCGGATTTGTCTGTCAAAAGCACCATAGTAACAATCCGAAAGTCGGCAGATCGGTCGTCAGACGAATTTTCCCTACAGATTTTCTTATCGTGTGTACAGGCCTTAAGTCTTTGTGCTGCTGTACAGGGGATTGCTTGAGACTGATTTCATGGCTAATTTAGGTACATGCACTACTTTACATACACTATTTATTAACGAACACAGAGCTATATGAATTTGTGTCTTTTATATAGTCTTGTTATTCAGCTTAAAACGTGGATACCTATAGATCTGGTAGATTTGGATAGGTAGATGCACACATTTAAATGACTCCAGTAGCAAATACAAGGACTTGCTCTCTGAGTAGAGCCTTTGATGCAAATGGCTTGGGCAGAATGACAATCAATAACATGCAATGCCCAAAAATGTTTTATTATAATGACTAAAAATGTAATTAGCACAGCTTCATGAATTCTAAGGACTTTACAAACGATTTAGCTACATGCAAACCTTTGCAAGCAGAATTCTGCTGGTCTATCTCAGCTTTAATGTAGAATGAGGCTTTTCTGTGGGCATGAAAGATATAAAATTTACATTAATATTACTAAGTTTGATGGATCATGTGCGATGTGCTTGCGTTGCACCAAGGACGCAAAACTTCTTTATCTTACCTATCTCTTGGCTTCACCTACTTCCATGCAATGCAATATACATATGAATATATTGTAATATAATATATATTTAAAAGCAGCAGGTCATACATTCTAGACTAAACAGAGTTCTTTATGCTTCTTTGGAAGATAAAAGCACAGGCCACATGTAGGTGTTGGAGCTGTGAAACTTTAAATAAATGAAAAAAAAAAAAAAAAAAAAAAAACCTCCACTTACATATAGCATAAAGATAACAGCAGGGTGAAGTCTTTCTCCAAAGCTCCAGGAGAAGAGCAGAGCACTGGAGAGTTTTTGGTCTTTTTCCTGTCAAGAGGAATCGGGTGTCCCAGGCGGCTTGCCTGAGGGGACAGAGGGCTGAGCTGAGCTGCAGAGTGGATCCGGTGTGCTGAGGATGAGCGGAGCTGAGAGGGGTCGAGTTTCAGGAAAGCATTCCCAGTCGTGAGTACTGCAAACTGCCCCTGGGGGTCTGCCAAGTGAGAGAGGGGCCACTCCGGAGAAGGTCAGAGGGATCCGGGAGCTAGCTAGCCGATGCAGGAAGTGTAAAAGTGGGTGCCAGTGTTGACCCTGAAGAGTAAAAGGGGTGCCAGTGGTTGGGCCCTGAAGTATTCAGTGTACAGTGGAAGTGTACAGTGAAGTGTACAGCGTGCAGTGTACAGTGATGAGAGTTGCAGCAGCAGCAGTAGTGTTCCTAAAGCCTACCTCAGTCATGAAGGACTGGAGGGAACAGTGTCAAGGACTTTTGAGCTAACCAGAGTGTCAGAAGTCAGTCTTCAGGACAGAGCAAGCAAGTCAGTGATTTAAAGCGCCAGCAAGCGTTAGTCGGCATCCAGCTGGCGTCAAGTCAGCGCTGAAAGGCATTTTTTCTCAAGTGTCCCAATTTGTACCTAGTTGAGCCAGAGGAGTATCCCACTCATTCCCTTCTCCCATCCCTTTATCAAATAAACAAAACAAAGATGCCCGACTCTTCTTTGACCCCAATCTCACATTTGGTAAATCAGTTTAAATGCGCTGTTGGTGTTACCAGTGACCATGGCAGACCCATGTCAGGCCCAATGCCTGGACATATTGCTACACTTGCAATTGAATGAGCCCCAAAATATTTATCTTTACCCACCATGAACACTGCAAATATTTTCCAGAATCCAGAGCCATCTACATAGTCTGTGTTCAGTGACAAACTCTGGTTTTAACTATCACAGAGCAGTTGACAAATAGCTGAAATCATTAATATTGTGCTACAATTCTGTCTCCACATGGTTACATTTAGTCTTTCTATCTTTTAAATATTACAAGCTACAGGTGAAAAGTATAAAAGGCTAAAATGAAAATACCTACATACGTAGGCTGCATGCACACTAGCTGAAAAAAAACTAAAACTGCTCCTAGCAGCAGCTTTTGGGTTTTTTTTTTTTTTTTTTTTTTTTTCTAGAAGCAAATAGTGTTATTCTATGTGTCAATGCACACTTTTTTAGTCTAGAGGCGTTTTTTAAGCTTCAGCATTTAGAAACTAAGAAAAAAACAACTGTTTTTTGCATTTTTTTGGGAGCAATTTTCCAGCAGAAAAATAACGCTGACAGCGCCCTAATGCTCCTTAACTCTGCCAACAGCTCCGCCAACAGCTCCTAAGCGCTGGTGCCCAGTTTTTTGTTTTTCTTGCGGGCGGCCTGGGGTTCTTAACAACCAGTGAATAGCAAGCCGTGCACTGCATCCTTAACAACAGATGACTCATCAGCTGTCAGCAAGGTTCCCTGCTGACAGCTGAATGTAAACAAAAGAATGCAATGCAGACAATTAAAACTTCAGAAAAAAAATGTTGTAGGGTCCCCTTCCAGGCCCATACCAGACCCTTAGGTCTGGTATGGATTTTAAGGGGAACCCCATGCCAAAATGTAAAAAATTTCCCCCAAAATCCATACCAGACTCATCTGAGCATGCAGCCGAACCAGGCCAGGAAATGGGGATATGAGCGAGCGCCCCCCTCCTGCACCATACCAGGCCACATGCCCTCAACATGGGAGGGTATTTTGGGGCCAGGGACCTTTCCCCCCAAAAGCTCCTTGTCCCCATGTTGATGGGGACAAGTGCCTCTTCCCCTCAACCATAAAACAAACAGAGGGTGCCCCAGCCTAGTGCATTATCCTCAAAGAGGGCAAGAAGAGGAACAGGGCAAGTCCCTCGAAACGTGTTAGCATGTTGGACCCTAATTGTTGATGTGATGTGACGTGTTGAGGACTTGAAGCTGATCTTTTATGACAAGTTTGATGTATCTTATCAATATCTTTTATAAGTAAAATATTTTTTGAGGACATTTTTTTTTTTTTTTTATATGTTGAGCCAGATAGACTTGTGTCTTTTTTCAACCTGACTAACTATGTAACTATGTAACTATGATAATGCACTAGGCTGGTGTGCCTTCTGTTTGGTTTATGGTTGCAGTGTGTCCAGACTTCCCCAGTCTTGAGAGGGAAGAAAAGCATGGCATGCCTGTGAGAGCCAGGATACGGATAAAGAAATAGGAGTCAATTGCCTCTGGGAATCACTTTCAAGCACTGGAGATTTGTTTGTTAGCTTGGACATCTTCCCCACAACCCTGGGCGGAGGTTGTGGGAGCCTGCAGGCGGGGGGCTTATCAGAATCTGGATCCCCTTTTAACAAGGCGGCCCCACAGATCCCACCCTCAACGTGAATGAGTAGGGAGTACATATTACCCCTACTCATTCACCCAAAAAGTGGTAAAAGTGTGTAAAAATGCAGAGCTAGTTTTTGCCAAGTTCTTTATTAAAAATAGATCCAACATCAATCACATTGAACATTGGCTGCGGATCTGACAAAAAAAAAGAGGTCCATACACGACTCTGGCTCCTGCCGTCCACTTCGCAGCTGCCACTAAATAAACCAAAGGGTGTGGCCACCTGGGGACATCACCAGGTGACCGCAAACCCTCACGACATCATCCACCCAGCATGCCCCGGCCACCCGCTCCTTAACAACCAGCTATACACTACTAAATGCTGGCACAAAAGGAAAAACACTGACAGAAAAAGCTAATATTAAGCGCTTTTTAGCCAGCGTTTTTCTGTAATTTTTTTTTTAGCTGCTAATGTGCATGGAGCTGTAGATAACATTATTATTTAATATTGATTATTAAGGTTATCTACTGTTTACTGGTTATCTTCTATGTTATCATTAGCAGATTAGACTATAGAATTCCTCAGAGTGCAGCTTGTTGACAAATCTCTTACTTGGGACCAGTTTCTTTCACTTTGACCAATCAACTCACTCATTTTATTGCTTATTTCCTCCTCATTCCCAGTGCTTGTTTGAAAGTAGATATGTTCTAATACGTTTGTGCTATTGTAAATGGTTGTCGGTATTTATTTAGAATGGAGTTAAAACACAAATGTTCTCAAAAAGGGTCATTCAAAGAGCAGATGCTTTAGCCAATGACTTTTAGAAAGCATGTCTAGCTAATGTTGCCTAATATCAAATCTACTGGCAGACAGTCCACACAACCCAAATAGCTGCAGGGACATAACATTTAAAATACTTCTTAACTCATTCAGTTTGCTCTCATAAGGGACTTCTGTAAAAAGCACTAACTAGACCTGTGAGGGATTTAAAACTTTTGTAGCAATGAGCAGTAAGCGTTGGGACAAAAAAAAAAAAAAAAAAAAAATTAAGTCTTTGGCTGCAGACTCACACATGGCCTTTTGGCAATCATGAGGACATAAAGGTCAATATAGAAACAGACTATCAATTTCAAGCATTTGGGATTTCTAGAATAGCCTTAAACATAGTAAATGAATTACTTATAAACCAAGCTAAACAAATGACACTTAATGTCATTCTTGGCTCATGTGTCACCTCATCTGGGGCCTAAAGGTGGCCTCCATTGCAGTACCCATTATCAGCTAGCAGGTGGAGCTGATGCAAACTTAAAGTGGAACTCTAAAGTCTAACTATTCTTAAAATGTTTCCCTACCTCCTCCTCTTACCTATACTGCCTAACTTGTATATAGAGGATCTGTATACTTAGCTATTTCAAATCCACTGCTGTCCGGTCACCTGATCCTGCAGGGAGCACTTCACCATGACTAGGAATTCAGAGAACAGTGGCTTCACCCATAGGCTCCCATGTCCCAGCCATTGTTGGAGCTCCCCCTCTGCCCTGCAGCAACCGTTAATTGACACAGAGGAGCCAGAGCTGTGGGCTCATGTGATTAGACCACAACAGATTAAAAATAGGTAAGTACACACATCTTTTTATATAAGTTAGGCTGGATAGGTAATAGGGGGCGAGGGAACCTTTTTTTAAGAATAAATAGCTTTAGTTTTTTTTTTCCACGTTAGGGAGAGAATACCCCACCTAAGGAATAGAATCCTGCTCTGAGATGTTGTCTGACCATGATAGGCAATGTTTTCTGATCTGAGAAGACAGCATTGCCTTGAATGTTGTCTGAACAGAATGTTTCCTGATCCTAACAATCTATTTGGTTTGGTTTTAGTGGTTTGCCTTTTTTTGGGTCATATTCTATTTCAGCTCATAATGTTGACTTGTTGAGGTCATCATGGCTCAACCCAACTCAGTAAAAGCCTACATCTTACTGATACAGATATTTTGCACTAGTGGAAAACTTTCAGAGCATGCAGTTGACTATAGTAGCTTTTCTAAAGGTAAGTATACATGCAACTTCATATGAATGCATGCTCAATCTCAGTTTCAGAAATCAGATACATCCCGTGTAGAGCTAGTTTTTTGACAAATGAAGTGTAAAATAACCTAATTGTTCCATTATTACACTTAATGTCCTTAGTTATTTTGTTTTTATCATGTATTTGTGTAAGTTTTACGATGCCTTGCAGGCATGTCCTGACTAGAGAGCTCCCATCATTTTACGGAAAGAATTGGTTACTATAGGTAGAACAAAACATGATGCATTATCCAGCACTACAAAGAATGTTATCTAATGGGTATCTGTGGCCTAAGAGAACAAAAACTATGTAAGCTGTGCCAAAAATGTAATCAAATATAAAAAGACCTCTGCTTGCTGACCTGTTCCCCATTACTGACTTACCATGCCTTGTTTTGTCACTCACAGTGTGCAGAAAGCCAACTTGGTAAAGGCAGTGCTTAACTTTCCCAGATCTACCCTAGCAGTGATGAGTGACCCTGAATTATAGATAAGAGAGGTAGCACTAGCAAGGAGCAACAGTAAGTGTGAAAAAAACAGTATTCTGCCCATGTAGCTTGCAAAGATGTTTCACTACATATTTCACCAAATAAGTTACCATTTGTGATGTCCTAGAGAGGTCAAGTGAGAATCACAAGTTCTAATTAAACATCACTGGAGCTGAAATCCTGTCGTGTAGATTGCTGTTAAAGTATACCAAATTTTTTTATATATTTGGATAGAATGGTTAGGCATTAGTATCGGTCAGTTTTGTATTAGGGGGATTCCCTCTCTCTAACTGACCTGATTGCCAGTTTTACTTGGAATAAAGATGAGGGTAAATTCCATTTAAGTTGCCACCAGAACAGGAATAAGGAGGCCATCTTCCCATGGTTACAAAGTTAAAGATGGTGTCTCACACACCTTCATTTAAAAGATGTATGGAGCAGAAACAGCACAAGGGTGCTTAACTGAATTCTGGAGGCCATCCCATCCCCATAAAACAACATCAACCTATTGTATTAAAAATTCAACATTTCCAATGCAAAAAAGAATTAGTGATTTATTATAGAGATATGATAAAGGCCTACAAATATACAGTATTATAAATATTATCAAACATACAAAGTAATGGTAAAATACGGAGTACAAAATAGCTGCAGAAAGTATACCAGACTTTTGATGTAATTTATGAAGCAATATTACAAAGTACCGTATTTTTCGCCGTATAAGACGCACTTTTTCTTCCCCAAAACTGGGGGGGGGGAAAGTTGGTGCGTCTTATACGACAAATACACATTTTGCCTGCATTAAAACTGCCCCTAATTTTGTGTGGTGCTTGCTCGCATGTACTGCGGGCTGTGGAGACTTCTCTGACCCTCCCTGCATGGCCAGGCTGTGTGTGTTCGGGCTTCTCTCTCCCTCCTATAGCGCGCCTTGTCCCCCCCTCCCGACAGTCTATCCACGTGCTGCCCGGGCACCATGTCAACGCTCTGCTGAGCTTACAGGTACCTTTCCCTCCATCAGTGCGGGCTGTGCCTCCTCATGCCTCCCTGGGCAGTCTCACTCCTTGCTGGGCAGTGTGGGCACAATCGCGCCGCTTCTGTGCATATCTCCCGGGCACTGTATCAATCTATGCTGCCCTGAAATGTCCGCACATCAGCCCTTCCTGCTCCATACGTTCCGCCTCCTCCGGCCAATGTTTACTGTGTGCTGTCCGTGCTCTGCTCCGTCCCGCTCCTACTTGATTTGATGCCCGTGTTACTTTCACTGTTTACTGACTTTACTGACTGTTAATGAGAGTAAAGATAGTTCTTAATATGTTACATGGTTGACATAAAATTGTTCTTAAACTGCTGTTAACTTTATACAGTTGATATAAAATATTTTACTACAGGATTTGGTTCAGAATCTTTTTTTTCTAGATTTTCCTCCTTTAAAATTGGGTGCGTCTTATATTCCGGAGCGTCTTATACGGCGAAAAATACAGTAACTACTTTACCACCGGATGATTTTGCTGTCTTACGTCTGGGCCACTTTTTGCGATTCGGCACTGTGCAACTTTAACTGACAATTGTGCGGTCATGCAATGCCGTACCCAAACAAAATTTACGTCCTTATTTTTCCCACAAACAGAGCTTTCTTTTGGTGGTATTTGATCACCTGTGCGATTTTTACTTTTTGCGCTATAAACAAAAAAAGAGTGAAAATTTTGAAAAAATAACAATATTTTTCACATTTTTTTATATGAAATTCCCCCCCAAAAAATGTAAAAATCTAATTTTTTTTATCATTTTTGGCCAATTTGTTTTCTACTACATATTTTTGGTAAAAAAAAAATCGCAATAAGCGTATTTTGATTGGTTTGCGCAAAAGTTATTGCGTTTACTATCTACGGGAAAGATTTCTGTCATTTTTGGTGTTTTTTTCTTTAACGAGTAATGGCGGCGATCTGCGATTTTTTTGCGGGACTGCGACATTGCGGCAGACAGATCGGACCCTTGACTGACATTTTTGACACTTTTGGGGGTACCAGTGACATTACTACAGTAATCAGTGCTATAAATATGCACTGTTACTGTAAAAATGACACTGGCAGGGAAGGGGTTAATTTTATTGGAGAGGGAGGGGTTAATGTATGCCTAGTGCTTACTGACGTGTGTGGGGGGAGGTGACTGAGTGACACAGGCACAGATCGCATGTTCAGCTATGCTGAACCCTGCAATCTGTCCCTGCCTGTCACTTAGGAGATCCGCTCCTCCCCTGGCCCGACTCCCGCTGTGACTGAAAGCCCATGAGGGGAGGAGTCCAGCGACGTAGGTCTACGTTGCTGGACGATAACGAGCCACATTGCCGCAGTAGCAGCAATGTGAGCGGCCGTTATGTGGTTAAGCATGCCAAGAGTAAAAAAAAAAAAATGACAGTGCATCACTTCTGATGTTCTAATCCATGTTGTAAAAGTCTATGCCCTGTTTCACATGGGCTTTAGCTTATATAAGGGCAGTGTGAACAGCAAGCTTTGACAAAACACTGTACCCCATACTCATTCACATAGGGGGGCAGGATCTGGGGGCCCCATTATTAGAGGGGTCTTCCTGATTCTGATATGCCCCCTGCCCACAGACCCCCACAACCACAGCCCAGGGTTGTGGGGAAGAGGCCATTGTCCTCATCAATATGGAGACAAGGTGCTTTGGGGTGGGGAGGCAGAGCACCCCCCATGTTGAGTGCATGTGGCCTAGTATGGTTCAGGGGGGGGGGTGCTCGCTCATTTCCCCTTACCTGGCCTGCCAGGCTGCATGCTCCGATAAGGGTCTGGTATGGATTTTGGGGAGGACCTCATGCCATATTTTTTCAATTTTGGCATGGAGTTTCCCCTCAAAATCCATACCAGACCTAAGGGTCTGGTATTATTTTGGGATGGGGGGGACTCCCCGCTGTTTTTAAAAAAAATGTTGGCGTCGGGTTCCCCTTTAAATCCATACCAGACCCAAAGGGCCTGGTATTGATTTGAGGGGGGACCCCCATGCCGTTTTTTTTTTTCTATTGCCGGCAATGGTTATTTTTTCACTCAGCTGTCAGCATGGAAGCCCTTTGACAGCTAATGACTAATCCGTTCTTAAGGGTGCAGCGGCCAGCCTCCCGGCCTGCTCCATAACTAGGAGCAGTTGACTGTGCCCTGATTGGAGTGCATTGTTGGTCACTCGGTGGGTGAAAATCCTGCTGAGCGACCCACAAGTTCGGGTGTTTGCCAAACGGCAATGTTCGGGCCGAACTTTTGCTCGGCTCGAATCGTTCGCCTAGCTCTACTGATGATGTGGTTGCTGCCTATTTGCAATCCCATTGGGTACCAGATCTTCTTTTTACTGCTCGGTATTGTAAAAGGATCTGGTCTGCAGTATCTATTTCACTTCCTGGTGATGTGGGTTCTGCCTGATGGCTGTCAGAAGGGCCCATCACTGGGTTCTCACAGGGCCCTGAAGCCTTCAAGAGGGATGTCATATGAAGGCAGAACAAAAGACTGATCAGCCATACCAGTAAAGAAAGCATAAAGCAACTTCCAACCAAAGTTAACTTTTAAAAGCGAAAAAAAGTGAACATTAATTGTTTACATCTTTCTTGAAATTACCTGGCTATTGTGTGGAGTTGACCAATAAGCTTCTAATATTAACTAAAGCTCTGATCTGAAACAAATATGCAGGATCATGAATGTCCCCATATTCTGTACCTAGTTATTTTGAGTCAATTTCCCAAACTATTGAAGTAACAGGTTCAGCATGATGACCAGGCAACTAGCATTTTCAAAAGAAAGTATTGTTTAAATAATATTCTTTACAATATTCCGT
Source organism: Pelophylax lessonae (assembly GCF_965119305.1). Taxonomy (NCBI): domain Eukaryota; kingdom Metazoa; phylum Chordata; class Amphibia; order Anura; family Ranidae; genus Pelophylax; species Pelophylax lessonae. Next base: position 608,426,423 of record NC_138768.1, on the reverse strand, counting down.
GTTATGATTCATTACGTTTCCTTGCCTATTAAATAGCCATTAGAAGAAATGTTACTAAAGATGATGCACATTTCAACAGATTAAAAAATGTCTATTTCTTTTTGCAATATAAACCCCAAATGTTGAGGTCATCAAATAAATGCACACACTTTAGTAGGTTTAATGTGATATATAGCGAAAATAGAGGTATACTGAAAATCCAAATCTTAAAAATGTTGATTTATTATTATGTTAATGAAAGTCTTGGAAATGGCAATGTTAAACCCACTAGAGACTACAAATCTGCAATACGCAGCTCATAAAGAAGCCCTATGAGACTTATACATCCGCTGTTATTATAATTTAGCATTATTATACATTATAATGAACTCAGAGAACAATAAAATATTGGATACATTTGTATATGTGACCCTGATGGAAGGCCATGCCAAATGCTTACACTAGTGAGACTCTGTCCCAGTGTTCTGCCTCATTTGCTGTGGCCCCTGGAAAGGCGGCTGAAGTTGTTTTACTCACCCTGCTTGAGTGGACAAAGGATGCTCAGAATAAAAGTATTACCTGCAATTCCATTCTATGTGCCACAAATATGTAAAAGCTTACAAATTAAAATGAGTTAGATTAATCAAATGAAGTAACTGTTGCCTTTTAAGTTTTAAATCTGTAATGTTTTTCTCTTTCATTTTTTGTGCAGCTATAGAGGGTAAAGTTTTAATTCTTAATTTATTAGGTTCTTTATAAGGAATAATGACAAGGTATAAGTGCAGATAACATAAATTATAGAAAACACTTACACACATTTTATACACATTGAGTAAAACAGTCATAGAGCCGAAAATATTCATATATTGGCAAAACACATACAAGGTCCCTGCAGGTATCACCAACTAAATTTGAAAAAGAAAAATTAGGAAAAAGATAAATTGCGACATCATTTCCAGAACCACCACTTCTTATTCCGGTGATCTAAAATCCTCGAGGAACTAAATTTTCCATAAAAAGGGGGTAGTTGAATTCCTATATTATCCAAGAAAAGGCAAGTAGTAGGAGAGGTAGCATGATAGAATCAAGCAAGTATGGCATATAGGGAGAAGGGGAATAAGGGAAAAAGATAGTGAGACACGAGCAAGAAAGCAAAGGCAGGTCCTCCTTATGGAACTTTACACCATTACTTCAGGTCACCAAACCTGTCATGTCCAGATGGGGAGCTAGAATTTTGAGACATGACACGTAGGTATTGGTCTGTGCCCTTACAGCACTGCCAAGGTCTTCAAGTTGTCCTAAACTTCTCCACTTAGTTATCCAGGGTTGAAAAAAGATCTATGGTAAGAATCTTGTTCAATTTGGTATACCACTGTCATGGTCAAGGGTCAGGCACAAAGACCAGTAGATATAGCAGTAGAGAGGCTCCCAGCGGGATAGGCATATAAGCAGTTCAAAAACCAAAAAAAAAATGCACTAAACAAATAATAAAAAGAGTAGCAGCTAGCACAGGTCAATAGACAAACCCATACAAAATAAACAAATAAGGTGCAGCGCTAAAAATTATTGTACGTGACTATAAAGTGCATGGAAACTTAAGATATCAAAAAATGTAAAAATTGATAAATTCAAAATTGACATGATTAATCTAAAAATGAATACATGCAGTGGTGGGATTCAGCCGGTTCGCACTGGTTCCACAGAACCTGTTGCTAAAAATTTGGAAGTTCGCCAAACCGCTGACTTGCTGTGACCACCTGGTATCGATCATCTGCTCTGGCTCTCTCTCTGCCTCTCTCTCTGCCTGTGGCCACAGTGATCTCTCTCTGCTGCGGGGAGGCGGCCAGAGTCCACACACAGCACTGGTTGCTAGCCTAGAGCTGCTTGGCGTCTAGCAATCAGTGACGTCACCACTTGCTCCTCCAGGCACAGTCTCCTCCCCAGCCAGAGTCCCGACCTACCCCCTCCCAGCCGGCTCCCACTCAAATGAACTTTAAGCACACAGGTGCACTAGGAGAGCCAGAGGACACAGCAGGGTTGTCTGCAAGGCCAGCCCCCCTCCTCCCCCCTGTCATACACAGGTCGCCCTCGGAGTGATATGCTGATTGCCCATCCATGCTGCTGGAGGGAGCCAAGGTGACTATGGATGAGTGTCCTGCAGCTTGGTCAAGGTGAGTGAGATGACCCCATATCCCCACACACCATCCCATACCCCACAGGGACCCCCCATCTCACCTGAGGACAGGGACCCCTTCTCCCCTGGGGACAGGGACCCCTTCTCCCCTGAGGACAGGGAGCCCTTCTCCCCTGGGGACAGGGACTCCTTCTCCCCGGATGACAGGGACCCCTTCTCCCCTGGGGACAGGGACTCCATCTTTCCTGAGGACAGGGACCCCATCTCCTCTGGGGACAGGGACTCCTTCTCCCCTGGGGACAGGGACCCCTTCTCCCCTGAGGACAGGGACCCCTTCTTCCATGGGAACAGGGACCCCTTCTCCCCTGAGGACAGGGAGCCCTTCTCCCCTGGGGACAGGGACTCCTTCTCCCCTGAGGACAGGGACACCTTCTCCCCTGGGGACAGGGACCCCTTCTACCCTGGGGACAGGGACTCCTTCTTTCCTGGGGGCAGGGACCCCTTCTCCCTTGGGGACAGGGACTCCATCTTTCCTGGGGACAGGGACCCATCTTCCCTGGGGACAGGGACTCCTACTCCCTTAGAGACAGGGACCCCTTCTCACCTTAAGGCTTCTCTGTAGCTATCTCCCACCAGGAGCTCTTTCCCTACAGGGAGTCCCGGGGGACCTACTGCTGCCCGATGGAGATGATGAGACCCCTGAGGTGAAATTCACACAATTTTATTTTATCATTATTGGCCAATTTGTTTTCTGCTAAATCTTTTTGGTTAAAAAAACCCCAATAAGTGTATTTTGATTGGTTTGCGCAAAAGTTATCACGCCTACAAACTAGGGGAAAGATCTATGTCATTTTTATTTCGTTTTTACTAGTAATGGCGGCAATCTGCGATTTTTAGTGGGACTGCGACATTGCGTCGGACAGATCGGACACCTTTACTGAAAGTCGGAACTAGTTAATAAATTTTTGAATCCCACCACTGAATACATGTGAAATAAAACCTATACACAGCTTGAATTAAATCAGGATGAATAAAAAAAGTTCATGAAAAGTCCATGGGTAAGTGTAGAAAGTGCCAAAAAAACGTCTAGTGTCCAAAAAAATGTATATGTGAAAATTATAAAGGAACAGAGATCATTACGCAACCCAGTCAGGCAAGAAACATTTCTTATAAAATTAGTGCACTTACAGACGTAATATATGAGCAAGCGTATACACCTTTCCAAATGCCAAAAATAAATGAGCTGCAGCGTTCCTGGTGTGTACAAGTTGGCTAGAGGGCGTAGTGACGTCATGTCTGGTCCCACCCAATGTGTTTCATCATACGTTTGACATCCTCAGGGGCATGGTTCACTTTGTTTGGCACTTTCTACACTTATACATGGACTTTTCATTAAATTTTTTATTCATCCTGATTTAAATCAAGCTGTGTATAGGTTTTTTTTCACATGTATTCACCTATATTAATTAATTAATGTAAATTTTGAATTTATCAATTTTTTTATTTTTTGATATCTTAAGTTTTCATGCACTTGGCACTTTATAATTATGTATAATATTTTTTTAGTGCTGCATTTTATTTGTTTATATAAGCAGTTCACCCTGGTGGATTATGTGGGCTTACCCGGGGTTCGGGGGTCTAAGCACTAACCGGTATTCCCTAGAGCTTCAGAAGGTGGAGATGGGTTTTTCTGTGTTGGGACCAGGTCAGGGTTCTTAGTATCACCCCACCTGGAGGGGAGCAATTGGGTACCCGTACCTGGTTTATAGACCTAAATTCTAGGTCTAATAGCACTTATCCCCACATATTGGGGGTCGATCAGGTATTTAGGGATGGTCTTCGATCTTCACCTTTAAGTATCTCCTCTTTATTCCAACAGTCACACTCGCTTGTAAACAATTTCAGTAGATAAGGGCTCAAAACCACAAATATGGAAAATGTTGAGCCCCCTGGCTCTCTGGTCAGCAGTACCTCTGCTCTGTTTTGGTCTCCCAGACCTCTGGCTATTCAGGCTCCCTCAGCCTAGATTATAGCATCTTGCTGTTCAGGCCCCATGTGGCCTCTTGACAAGCTTTTCCCAATACCTCATGCTTGCTCCCTCCAGAGACATCTAGGTTCCCTCCAGCCCCCTGGACTCACTGGCATCCTCAGCTTCCTTAGTCTCCCAGACTCTCTCTTGGTCTCCCAGACTCTTGTAGCCAGCCAGACTTTTTCAGTCCTTGGGCAGGAAACCCCCCTCACAAAGATTGCAGTCTCCAACAGTAATGCCTAGATCTCCTGACAGGGCTCTGTCTCCAAACAGCAACTCCTTCTGCAACTCTCAGCAGACCTTCATTATAATGGCTGTGTGCACCTGGGTACACACCCTGCTGGTTTTCTACAAAACCTGGACACTGGGTTGGAGACTTTTTTCCTCCCAAGTCACTTTGAAATCTCCAAAATATGGAGCCCCATCCAGAAATACCAAAATCTGGAGAAAGCTGCAAAGGCAGTTTTCTCCACTCAAAATTAACACTCCCTAGTCCTGCACTCTGCAAGAGTGCAACCACGTGTCCTTTTCCTGACCATCTTCACAGTGACAGAAGCTCGCCCTGTCACAAAGGGCATGGCTTAAATATGAAGTTCATGGGATGAGCAAAGGGTTCAAGAGAAAAAAGACACAAGGCAAGGTTGTCTAAGGAATCAGGCAGGGAGCTGTCCACAGTCTCAGATGGTTCAGCAAAAAGAGATACTGTCAGACACACAGACACAGAGGTTGCAGAATTAGATATGGGTCCTGGCAACCACAAAAGTTTAGGGAGGCCTTGTGTTTTGAGTTAGGTCTCCCTGTTAGATGGAGGAGGCATTCAGCAGGCTTGTGTGAAACAAGCAAACCTCCTGGACAACCAGAGCAAAATTACTAATGTGATAAAAAAAAAAAAAAAAAAAAAAATACTCCACTGTGATTCCATACATATTCAACTGCTGCCACTACACTCTTCAAGTGTTCCACACACCATATAACACTGTCCCCGTAGGGCTTGCTGTATGTTGACTTCTTAGGGCTCCCTCTGATTACCTGCAGATGCTGGGAGTTTTTCATACTTCCCTCCTTACTCCCGTTTGCGCGGTACTCAATAAACAGTCCAGGGTATTTGATTTTGTATTTATTGTGAAACTTGGAAGGGAGAAGAAAATAGTGGGATACTTCAACTGAACTAATCACAGTAGATAAGGACAACTCTCTCTTGGCCTCACCAGATTACTTGTGGAAGTAGGCACACTGCTTTTACCATGCTGCCAATTGTATGGAAGAATTAAGTCTTCTTGCTCTCTCTAGCAACTACTTTATCTTTAGGATACGCTCTAGCATCCCCTTGACTGCTCTGCGCCCCGTACCCACCCTTTTTTTTTAGCCTGTGAGAGCCTCTGGCTCTAATCACATGGTTAAAAAAAAAAAAGCATCATTGAACTCCATGCATCTGGCGCCCCGCATGTAGATTAGGGGGCCGGAAGCATGGATGGAGGGGCGGCGCCCCTGCACCCCCAATGCACCAGCCGCCACTGCTCAGGACCCCTAGCAGACCCTATCAATAGATCCTGCTTCCTGGTAGGCAGAGAGCACTCTAAATTTACCTGGCAATCTTCCTGGTAAGCAGAAAGACCCAAAAACGATACTCTCTTTTAGCGCGTACTTAGGAGGGTGCTACATATAGAAATATTAAAATGCTTATGATACAGTGCTGCAGAGAGGAATACACACCTGTAAAAAGTAATGTAGTGCTACCCCTGTGCAGATCACTGGATATTGCTTGTCCTCTTGTTCTGCCCTGACCCTGGGAACTTCCCAGGCCTTTTGACACTCTAGGTTCTGACATGATGTATACCCCTTTAAATAAAGCACAGACACAATGTAAACTGAATTCAGCAGACTTCTGTATTGATCAATACAAACAGTGGGTGCAAACTGGAACAGTCTACAGCCATAAAGGTAATGTCTCCTGCATTCATATTATGGTAGCCTGCACCGGGCAACATAAAAAAAAAAAAAACAAGAAAAAAAAAAACAATTGTAAAAGTCCCACATTTTTAGAACTGTAGCAGCCATTCTTATTGGCACCCCCATGCATCTAAAAATTTCTGTGGGAGCAGCAGGGAAATCATAAAGCACCACCCGATGTTAAGAACACTGTGTTTTTAAAAGCTGCATGCACCTTTTTTTCTTAGTGGACATGCAGGAACAGCAGCCCATTCAAATGAATGGGCTGCCAAACTCTTGCAAACTCACATAGATTTAAACCAGGCTTAAAAGATGCCATCAAGTAGTGTTGTGTTTCACTATGTCTATGTGTGGAAGATGTGCCAGTGCCAGTGCCAGCAGCCATAGCCAGGTCAGGGACAGGGTTTAGGAAAGACAGTATATATGGGGAGAAGGACCTACCTGATCCTGGCAAACCAGATTTACTATCTGCGGGCTCTCAGTGCTGTTGGCTGCCACTCCCCCTCTGATCTCAGTTCCTACTCCATGGTCTCCGAGTCCCAAGCATACAGGCTGCATGGCATCGGGCAGGGTCAGAGCGCCAGTGGAGATCCCAACCCCGCCCGCTCCTTGCTTGCTGGGGAATAATACCGTGTACATTGCTGCCTGTCTCTCGTGGTTTACCCGGTTGCTCCCCAGTGCAAATAGGACTCCCAGTTTGCTCCCCCAAGGTCAAAATTGTGATTACCAGACTCGGGGCTATCACCGACAAACAAGCGCACTTCCAGCACAAACACTAGACTATATACACTATATTGTCAAAAGTATTGGGACGCCTGCCTTTACACACACATGAACTTTAATGGCATCCCAGTATTAGTTTGTAGGATTCAATATTGAGCTGGCCCACCCTTTTAACAGCTTCAACTCTTCTGCAAAGGTTGTGCGCAAGGTTTAGGATTGTGTCTATGGCAATGTTTGACCAGTCTTCCAGAAGCGCATTTGTAAGGTCAGGCACTGATGTTGGACAAAAAGGCCTGGCTCGCAGTCTCTGCTCTAATTTATCCCAAAGGTGTTTTATCGGGTTGAGTTCAGGACTCAGTGCAGGCCAGTCAAGTTCCTCCACCCCAAACTCACTCGTCCATGTCTTTATGGATCTTGCTTTGTGCATTGGACCAAATCATTTGGTGGAAGGGGGAACTATGGTGTGGGGTTGTTTTTCAGGGGTTGGGCTTTGCCCCTTAGTTCCATTGAAGGGAACTCTTATGGCGTCAGCATACCAAGACATTTTGGACAATTTCATGCTCCCAATTTCATGCTCCAACAGTTTGGGGATGGCTCTTCCTGTTCCAACAGGACTGCGCACAAGTGCATGATAAAAACCACAACATGCCAAAAAGACAGCGGAATAAGGAGAGTGTGAGGTCATGAGCTATACAAAAAAAGGTTGTGGGGAACAAACCCCTCATTTAAAGTATACTTTGATGTGTTGGGAGACCTCCAACTCAACTAAAAGTTTATAGATAACTTTGTAGGTTCCACCTTTAACTTGCAACACATTCATTTTATAATAAAAATCATATTCACTGAATAACATCAATTAAAATTATTTGTTGGAAGGATGCTAAAAATTGTTGTGTCCATAATTCCATAATTCACCCTATCCATAATTCACCCATAATTCCAATATAGCACATATAGAAACCTCTGTCATGTCACACATTTTGTTGAAAGTTTCATTAGAAGTTTAGAGGTAATATTATTTGAAACTATTGAATAACCTCATTATAGGGCTTGGACCTATATCAACATATAGCATATACTTCAACTACTGGTCATTAACAAATCACACATGTGTTCAAACCAATATAGATATTGTTGCTAGTACCTCTAAATAACAGTTACTAACATATACCAATACGTTTAATGTCTTCGTTGTGGCTCTTAATAACTGTTGTGAAATTATTGCAGCCAAATTTTAAGGCTGACATTGGTCTGCTAACATCTCTATCCTCCCACATGGGCTGGTCTGCTATCTTCTTGGACATTTTATCCCAATGCTCTGTGGTGCATATGATTAAATTGTGCGGCCTCCCTTCCATGCACTTGCAGGGATGAGCAGGTAAATGTGGCATCCGAGGATTCCTTTGAGTAAAACAGATGAGACATTTTGTGTGCTTTTGCTGGGGGGGACTGAGGAAACTTTCCTGGCTGCCGTGCAAGCTAAGGCCTTCTGTATGGTTGTTGTGCCAGATTTGCTTCTTTTGAGGTACTTTGAGAGGCCATACTCGGTTTATGAGTGCAGTGAGTCATCCACTACTGTTCAATGGTCAAGGCAAAATAGTTCTTGGGGCTCAGTCGATTATAGAGACTCAATTAATCTTGGGTGGGTTGGAGCTCACTTCGCTTCCTTCAGTGAGTACTATAGATGAGCCCTTCATATTTCAGTAGTTTTTTTAAATGACTACATAACTGGATTACACTGTATACACTGTATACTGCATATAGGTGTACACACCTACACTTTAGGACTAGAAGATTTAAACATTACCAATAGTTCAACAGCCAGGGATAGCTTTGTTGCTTTGGATGTCTGCTTTTGCAAGTATTAGCAGTTTATTTATTAATCTTTCTTACTTTGCAGTTTATTAAATATGGTTCAGGTATTTTCACTGGATATGGTTGGGATATTTATTGGTATGTATATTACTCACTTCAATGTTGTCAATTTGCAAGCCCTTCTGCCTCAAGCCTGCCATACCCACTCACACTGTGAGCACTTTGTTCGATTTTGCAGAGCTGGCTGAAAGCATATGTGCGTGGCATAAAATGTCAACCCTATGCATCTCACACATACTTGAATAATAATTAAGTTGTATTACATTTTGTTCAATTTACTGCAAAATGGTTTTAAAGGCACCGATGCACACACTTGTCGCTTCTCTGTTGGGGCATACTTCCTAGTTAAGGAAAAAAAAAGAGACCTTGTAACAGCAAACGTCTGGGATATTCAGTGGTTATCCCAGGAGCAAAAACTGAGGCTAGATTTGGAGTAGAATCCTGTAGTAATTTACAAAGGTCATTGTTTTGCTGACTTTAGATATTTTCCATCTGGTGTAAAACCCCACGTGCACTACACATAAAACACATGTCATGCATTAGTTTCACTTTAGCGTTCCCTTTAATGCTTGCTGTTTTAGCTAAGCTTTTAAGATGTGTATGTACTCCAAGGCTGTGACAATGCTGGTGTTTTGTAGTATAACTGGACCTAAGATTTTCATTTGGAAATGTTATAATATATGTGCAATTTAACCATTAAGAGGAAAAGGATTTGGTATTTTGCCACTAGATGTCAGCACACCATAACACCATACTCCATCAAAGGCCCTGACATATTTAAAGAAAACCTCTGCTAAGAATATTAAGACTGTCAATCCTGGCTCTTTTAAAAATTCTAATTGCCTTGCTGTCATGTTGATCCAATAGTTTCAATACTTTAACTCCTTCCCACCCAGCCTCAGCTTCACTTTAATTGGGTCTGTATGCCTGGAGGCCAGGAAGGATCGGCCGATCACAGGACAACTGAGAATGGCTGTCTAGGTGGTCACATGATCCAGAGCCAGTGCTGCTGACGTCCAATCATTAGTACGGACCGAGAGCTGTCTTTGATAGTTTGGACAGTGTGCTGGGAGAGTGCAGTGAGCATGCATTCAGCACAGAAAGCTCTGCTGCCCATGGACGCATAGGTTGTGCAGCACATAAATGTTTGGTGCAAAGCACCAGTTCCCTGCTCTCTGAGTTGTGTAATCTTTAGACCACCTCTGCTAGGATCTTGCAGCTGTTTTTGGAGCTATCAACACGGCAACCCAGGAAAACGCTTCGGCCTTGCTGCCCTTTGAAAGACCAGGGTAGTCTGTAATCACTGAAAACAACAAGCAAACACAGGGGCGCACCGGCCTAGTGCATTATCCTTTAAAAGGTTTATTAAAAAGAACTTAAAAATACTCACAAACAAGTTCTTGATAAAAGCATATCACACAAGGAACGCAGTCCTCAGCATAGAGATCCAAGGGTGAGCCGTCCCCTGAAGTCGTGAAGGCTTACACGTTTCGAGGCTTAGCTTCCTCTGAGGCTCTGAGGAAGAGGCTAAGGCTTGAAACCCATAAGCCTTCACGACTTCAGGGGATGGCTTACCCTTGGATCTCTATGCTGGGGACTGTGTTCCTTGTGTGATATGCTTTTATCAAGAACTTGTTTGTGAGTATTTTTAAGTTCTTTTTAATAAACCTTTTAAAGGATAATACACTAGGCCTGTGCGCCCAAGTGTATGCTTGTTGTTTTCGCGCATAGGTTGTGCACTTGGGCATTAACACCCACCCTCTTCGCAACCACACATATGCCTTACATGGGTGGCAAGAAGTTTAGCCACTAACCTGGAGTAAGTAGGCAGATAATTAGTTCTGACTCTCCAAACCATAAGCTTGTTTTGGATCAGTAACTTATAAAATATTAAAGCCAGAGACTACCAAACAGCTAGTATAGTTTTCCTTTGATTATGCCATGCCAGGAGCTGTTCAGTATGATAGATATAAAAAAAAAAAATTTGTGTACTGGTTTTTAATAATTAGGTGAAAGGGGAATCTCTTCTGCAAGGGATCTTTCACTTATTTGTAATCGCTTTCCACCAGTACGCATTGAGTGGATTAATAGTGACAGTTGTGTCCATAGTATAATAGTGTTGGTAGATCAAGCAAAACAGCTAAATGCAAAGTGTAGCCAGAAAGAGAAAATTAGGTTTTTATACTGCATGCCCTAAAAATGTTATGACTTTTTGGAGGAATGTAAAAGGTGACTTTTACATACGTACTTTATCTTTTTTAAAAGACACATGTGATTTCACTAAAATGTCTCTGTTGAAGTAGTAATAAACTCTCATTTTGCAGGTAAAAAAATAGATTTTTTTTTTGTTAGGAGCCTGTAAAGCATTACACCTAAGATCAGCAGATAGTGGATGTAATGCCACGGTCCTGCAGACTGTCTGTGCAGCTTTCTGCCCATACCTCCGATACGGGTAGGCAGTTACTAGATGACAAGAAGCTCAATGAACAGAGTGCTCAATCTTTGAATTTGTGATCTTGTCTCCGTATTCGTTGTCACAAGGAGAGGAAATGGGGGGGGGGGGAGGGGGGTCTGATGCTGAACATGTTATATGTTACATGTTACACCCTAAATATGGGTGTAAAATGTAACAGGTTCAGAAAGGTGAACTTATCCATAAAATAAATGAAAGTTTTTTGGCGATTTTTGCCAGGGTATGCAAACTATGTATAAAATGTTGAAACTGCTCACTACTGTTTATTGTTTCTATTGTTTAGGGCCTCAGATATATTTTAATAATGTGTCTTATATAGATTGATAAATCTCCCTAGGTCCTTTCATAAAGACCCCTCTGTTCTGTCTCAGCAGGGGATCCAAACACTGTGACATCTGTGACGGTTCCGATTCTGTTCCATGTTTTTCACTCCTTGTGATGAAGCACAAACATCACTATCTAATCCTTTTTAGCAGCTTGGTATGAACGATATGTGTCTGTTTATATTCATTTACATCTGTAAATTTTTGGGTTTAGTATAACGGACCTGAATGGACCCAAAAAAAAAAAAAAAGGTACACATCCATTTGCATCCAGGTGCCCACTGGGATACATTGCAGGCCATTTTGGATCCGTCTAATCATGGGTCAAATCGAACTGACAGAATGCATATGAAAGAGGTCTTAAAGACATTTATTGAAAATATTACCTAAAGATAATTTAACATTGTTCATAGTCACATTTAGATTAGCATTCACGTATTGTGCTAAGTTTACTATTATATTTGTATGCTGGTCTGGAGAGCCTTTTTCAATGCTTCTTTACAAAATTCGTTAAAATATTTTCCAGCGTGACCTAAAACAGAAAAAGTTAAAAAGAAAAACCCCTTGAATATATATATATATATATATATATATATATATATATATATATATTAAAAAAGAATAGCGCGCAAATGCAAAAGAAATTATTTGCGCGCTATTCTTTTTTAATATACATGTCTTTTGGTTCATAGCTGCAGCAGCTTTGGAAATACATGGGTATGCTCCCCCAAATTTTTTGCCTGTTTAATATATATATATATATATATTTTTATTTATTTATAACTTGTTTTATATTTTCCTTAGGTGGTTATGTAAAGGCAGTCTGATTTGTATTCAACTCCTAATTTATGCATTGCTTTTTGGGAACTGACTCTTACAGAATTATTCCCTGGGAATTTGTTTTTACCTAAACCCCATTAAGTCTCTTTTGGTGGTATCTGGGTTCCACACATTATACTTTTTAGCATTTGTAGTTCACCCCTAACGTATTATACATCTGGTTTTTGGGACAGATAGGGCTTTTTTGTAAACAAATGAAAATGATTAAACCGCACTCTAGTAAATAAACTTGATATATGGTCTAAAACAGCCTCTTTCAACCTTTTCAACACAGAGAAACCCTTGAAATAAATTTCTGGTCTCGGGGAACCCCAGCCATAAATTAAAAATCTACAACTCATGACACATTAGTGTGATAAGAAAGTTGTAATTGGAATCAGGAAACATGGACTTTAATGACACCAATATAAAAAAATATAACATTTATTGAAGATATTTAAAATATAACACATATAGATGGTAACAATAGCCAGCACATACAAAAAAAAAAACCCAAAAAAAAACATCAATACAAAAAAAGGCAGATGAAGTAGGTAATTTCGCAGGTGTGCTTCATCTGGAGCTCTGGTTCAAAATTAAGTGAAAATGTACTTTTTACTATCTACGGGAACTTGGATCCTTATCCAACTGGAATTGTAGTTACAAAATGTAGGAGATTGGCTTCTAAGCGGCCGTTCACTGGTCAGTAAAGATTAGATAAGATACCCCATGATCAGGTAAGAATGGGTCAACCAGCCTAGATGGGATCCCAAACACAAGGCTGTAGGTTCGATCACCCCCCAGAGATGGAGGAAAGCCATTGGCCATTGGCCATTGGCTTCCCGCCATCTCCACTTAATTTTACCGGACATCCCAGTTTAATCTTGTTGGACTCTTTGATCTTCCCCCTTGATTTACCTTGCTTGCAAGCACCTTTGCAGAGTGATGAACCAGAGCTCCAGATGAAGCACACCTGGGAAACATGGCAGCCTAATTCACACTCCTTCTACTTTAGACATCTGTGACTGCTTTCCCTACAGTTCCCCAGGAGGGGAAGTGGTAACCCTTATTTTCCCCTGTCCGTGGGGAACATATAGTATAGATATGGTCACAGAGTCTACACATATTTTTGCTTGCATTATACCAATGTGGTAGTTTGGAAATTACCTACTTTATCTGCCTTTTTTGTATTGATGTTTTTTTTTTTTGTATGTGCTGGCTATTGTTACCATCTATATGTGTTATATTTTAAATATCTTCAATAAATGTTATATTTTTCATATTGATGCTGTTAAAGTCCATGTTTCCTGTTTCCAATTTCAACGTAATTGTTAGGATGTGGCTCATTTACATAGATTAGATGCGCCCAGTTGGCCGCCATCTGGTGGCACATTTTCGTAGTTTTTCGTTATCACATTAGTGTGACAGTCAGTGGGAAGAATGCTCCTTACTCTTGTCATCATTGGGAAGAATTATCCCCTTACAGATAGCTAAAAGTAACAATGGTGTCATTGGGAACATACTGTATCTGAGAGGCAGAAATTGCCCATTGCTCAAGGAACCCCTAGCAACCTCGGGAGGAACCCTAGGGTTCCACGGAACCCTGGTTGACAGACCCTGGTCAAAAATATTCAACATAAAGTGCAAAATCCAAAAGGAAAGTGAAAAAGTACTTATTGTCCCATAAAGTCAGATTCAGAAATCAAGTGCAATGTTTCTATAATCCAAACAAAAGGCACTGCCGATGATGCAGCGAGACACTGGTGATGTAACCCTGGCCTTACAGCTGCATCCTGGTGAAGCTCCTTTCACATGTTCCAAGAGGCCGACCCAGAGTTCCAGACAGAGATTCAGCAAATAAAGGTAGACGGATTAATTTGCCCCTAATAAAAAAGGACTACCGTGAGATGAATGGGGTGGAAAGTAAGGCCCGTACACACGATAAGAAATTTGGAAGGGAAAATTCGTCCGACGACCGATTTTCGGATTGTTAGTATGGTGCTTTCGACAGCCGACTCCGACTTTTCGGCTGACAAAATCCTGATGTGCAGGCTATATAATTTTTGTCGTCCGTAATAGAATGTTCGATTTTCGTCTCATTAGTACAGATTTCGACTGAAAAAAATCTTAAGAGCAAGACTAGGCATGCTCAGAGCCGAAAGAACACATACAAAGCAATCCAACACATGACATCACTTCTGAAGTAGAATTCTGTTGTACGGGAAAATTTGTGTGCAGTCTAGAGCACATTCCAACCAACGGACAACGCACTCTGGACAAAAGACGGACGACTGGTCAGCGGAAATTCGTAGCGTGTGTACGGGGCTTTAGTGATCACTGGTGATGTGTCCTCACCGCGATATTTGGAAGCGTTTGGATTATAGAAATATTGCACTTGATTTCTGAATCGGACTTTATGGGACTATAAGCACTCTTTCACTTACCTTTTGAATTTTGCACTTTATGTTGAATACTTTATATAACATATTACGTTTTTTTATTTACTAGAGCACGTTTTATTAATTTTCATTTGTTCACTGATAAGCTAATCAGCTTCACAATGTGCAGCTCTCACATATTTGGTTGTAATTGTAATTATAGTTTGTGTAGGTTGCACAGTGTTAGGTTAAATTAACCTATTTACACAAGGCTTTTATGTGGTAGCAAATTTGGATACATGCACTATATTGTCAAAAGTATTGGGACACCTACCTATACACGCACATAAACTTTAATGGCATCCCAGTCCGTAGTGTTTATATTGAGTAGACCCATCCTTTGCAGCTGTAACGGCTTCAGCTCTTCTTGAAAGGCTGTCCACAAGGTTTAAGAGTGTGTCTATAGGAATGTTTGATCATTCTTCTAAAAGCGCATTTGTAAGGTCATGCACTGATGTTGGACGAGAAGGCCTGGCTCGCAGTTTCCACTCTAATTCATCTCAAAGGTGTTCTATCAGGTTGAAGTCAGGACTCTGTGTAGGCCAGTAAAGTTCTTCCACCTCTAACTTGCTCATCCATGTCCTTATGGATCTTGCTTTGTGCACTGGTGCACAGTTATGTTGGAACAGGAAGGGACTATCCTCAAACTATTCCCACAGTGTTGGGAGCATGATTGTCCAAAATGTCTTGGTACGCTGACGCCTCAAGAGTTCCCTTCACTGGAACTAAGGGGCCAAGCCCAGCCCCTGAAAAACAATCCCACGCCATAATCCCCCCTCTACCAAATGATTTGGACCGGTCACAAAGCAAGGTTCATAAAGACATGGATGAGCAAGAGTCCTGACTTCGACCTGATAGAACACCTTTGGGATCAATTAGAGCAGAGACTGCGAGCCAGGCCTTCTCATCCACATCAATGCCTGACCTCACAAATGCACTTCCAGAAGAATGGTCAAACATTCCCTTAGATATACTCCTAAACCTTGTAGACAGCCTTTGCAGAAGAGTTGAAGCTGCAAAGGGTGGCCAACTCAATATTGAACCCTACGGACTAAGACGTGGATGCCATTAACGTTTATATGTGTGTGTAAAGGCAGGTGTCCCAATACTTTTGACAATATAGTGTGAGAGAGATTTGTGCTTTTTACAAGTTCAGAGATCAGATAGTGAGAAGTATATTCAGTAGTGCATACCATAGACCAGGAGTTCCTAAACTGTGGGTCGGGACCCACTGGTGGGTAACGAGCTGCGTTTGAGTGGGTCGTGCTAAGCTGGAAATCACTGAGAGCGGGCCCGCTTAAATTGTGCTGTGCGAGCCCGTGCAAATTACAGAGAGCCAGAGTAGTCAAATCGCGATGGATTCAGGACCCTGCCCACGCAGTTTATGGAGGCTGGTCTGCAATTCCTGCGAGGAGGATACTTGTATCAGTGAGTATGTAGTATATGTTCATGGGGTGCTGAGCCAGCTCCTCGGTCCTGCTGGCGGGAGCGGTGGTGGCTTGACTGGCGGCGGGATTCTCTCAGCTATAGCGGGCAGAGACGGCAGCCTCTGTGTCATAGGAGGACCAGGTGGCCCGGTGGTGTCAGGAGTTCATGGCAGCTTCTGTGACCCCAGTAGAGGATCTGAAGGAGAAGAGCCAGGACACCAAGACCAGCATAGAGCTCCTCATCATGGAGACTCTGGGTGAAACAGGGGCTTCACCTTCACTGTGGACCGCTAGGAGAGGAAGGAAGGCCAAATAGCCTGCTGATCACTGTCCTGGGGTGGTTGATTTTTATATTCTGCCTGCCTTATACTCTCTATGAGAGTGCTGATTACTTACAGCTCCGCTTATATGCCACACATGCCACAGGTTTCTGACCCCTCACTTAGAACATCTGCCAAGTGTATTCAATAATAAATTGAAAAGTAGTAAATTGATATTTTTAATTTAACATCCCACTCCCTTTAAAATATGCATTATTATTATTTGCATTTATATAGCGCCAACAAATTCTGTAGCGCTTTACAATATTCAATTACAAGCAAGTGGATCCCGAAAAATAACTGTATTCAAAAGTGGGTCTCAGCCCACAAAAGTTTGGGAAGCCCTGCCATAGACCATATACCATACATAGATCTCTCTCTATATATAGGGCTATCAATTATATCATATCAGGTCATTGCATATACTGTTTACACACCACATCTTTACCTAAATATAGTCCTAATGAGTACATCATATCAGGTGATAGTTTGAGTATTTTAATCGGTCACTTGCATACACCCTATACCCACCACATCTTTACCTATATATAGGGCTATTGAGTACATCACATCAGGTGATAGTTTGAGTATTTTAATCGGTCACTTGCATACACCCTATGCCCACTTCATCTTTACCTATATATAGGGCTATTGAGTACATCACATCAGGTGATAGTTTGAGTATTTTAATCGGTCACTTGCATACACCCTATACTCACTACATCTTTATCTATATATAGGGCTATTGAGTACATCATATCAGTTGATAGTTTGAGTATTTATGTGTGTGTAAAGGCAGGCATCCCAATACGTTTGACAATATAGTGTGAGAGAGATTTGTGCCTTTTACAAGTTCAGAGATCAGATAGTGAGAAGTATATTCAGTAGTGCATACCATAGACCATATACCATACATAGATCTCTTTATATATATATATATATATATATATATATAGGGCTATCAATAATATCATATCAGGTCATTGCATATACTGTATACCCACTACATCTTTACCTATATATAGGCAGTGGTGGGATTCAGCCGGTTCGCACTGGTTCCATAGAACCGGTTACTAACTTTCTGCAAGTTCGCAGAACCGGCTGAATCCCTCTGCGCGTCCGAGCGCAGTACAATTAAATGTCCCGCGCTCGGACCGCGCAGCCGCAGATGTGGCGGCCAGGGAGGGAGCAGCGCGCCCCGACCCGCCCATTCTGTGACAATAGCGAATGAGAATTCGCTATTGTCACACGGATCCTCCTCCTAGCCAATCAGGGAGCGGGTCCTTCCGCTTCCTGATTGGCCGAAAGGCAAACATTGTGCCATTGGACGAGGAGGAGGCGCCCCGGGAGGACTGAAGACGGAGACGCGGGGAGCCGGGGACTTAAGAGAAGCTGCGTGAGGTAAGTGCGGGGGATCGCTGGCACTCTGCAATCATTGGGGTCAATGTGTGGCTGGCACTCTGCGATCATTGGGGGCAATGTGTGGCTGGCACTCTGCAATCATTGGGGGCAATGTGTGGCTGGCACTCTGCGATCATTGGGGGCAATGTGTGGCTGGCACTCTGCAATCATTAGGGGCAATGCTGTGGCTGGCACTCTGCGATCATTGGGGGCAATGTGTTGCTGGCACTCTGCAATCATTGGGGGCAATGTGTGGCTGGCACTCTGCAATCATTGGGGGCAATGTGTGGCTGGCACTCTGCGATCATTGGGGGCAATGTGTGGCTGGCACTCTGCGATCATTGGGGGCAATGTGTGGCTGGCACTCTGCGATCATTGGGGGTAATGTGTGGCTGACACTCTGCAATCATTGGGGGCAATGCTGTGGCACTCTGCAATGATTGGGGGCAATGTGTGGCTGGCACTCTGCAATGATTGGGGGCAATGTGTGGCTGGCACTCTGCAATGATTGGGGGCAATGTGTGGCTGACACTCTGCAATGATTGGGGGCAATGTGTGGCTGGCACTCTGCAATCATTGGGGGCAATGTGTGGCTGGCACTCTGCAATCATTGGGGGGCAATGCTGTGGCTGGAACTCTGCAATCATTGGGGGGCAATGCTGTGGCTGGCACTCTGCAATCATTGAGGGCAATGCTGTGGCTGGCACTCTGCAATCATTGGGGGCAATGCTGCGGCTGGCACTCTGCAATCATTGAGGGCAATGCTGTGGCTGGCACTCTGCAATCATTGGGGGGCAATGCTGTGGCTGGCACTCTGCAATCATTGGGGGGCAATGCTGTGGCTGGCACTCTGCAATCATTGGGGGCAATGCTGTGGCTGGCACTCTGCAATCATTGGGGGGCAATGCTGTGGCTGGAACTCTGCAATCATTGGGGGGCAATGCTGTGGCTGGCACTCTGCAATCATTGGGGGCAATGCTGTGGCTGGCACTCTGCAATCATTGGGGGCAATGCTGCGGCTGGCACTCTGCAATCATTGGGGGCAATGCTGTGGCTGGCACTCTGCAATCACTGGGGGCAATGTGTGGCTGGCACTCTGCGATCATTGGGGGCAATGTGTGGCTGGCACTCTGCGATCATTGGGGCATTGTGTGGCTGGCACTCTGCGATCATTGGGGGCAATGTGTGGCTGGCACTCTGCAATCATTGGGGGCAATGTGTGGCTGGCACTCTGCAATCATTGGGGGCAATGTGTGGCTGGCACTCTGCAATCATTGGGGGCAATGCTGTGGCTGGCACTCTGCAATCATTGGGGGCAATGCTGTGGCTGGCACTCTGCAATGATTGGGGGCAATGCTGTGGCTGGCACTCTGCAATGATTGGGGGCAATGCTGTGGCCGGCACTCTGCAATGATTGGGGGCAATGCTGTGGCCGGCACTCTGCAATGATTGGGGGCAATGCTGTGGCCGGCACTCTGCAATGATTGGGGCAATGCTGTGGAACTCTGCAATGATTGGGGGCAATGCTGTGGCACTCTGCAATGTTTGGGGGCAATGCTGTGGCTGGCACTCTGCAATGATTGGGGGCAATGCTGTGGCACTCTGCAATGATTGGGGGCAATGCTGTGGTCACTGTGCATTGAAAGGGGGCACGCTGGTCACTGTGCATTGAAAGGGGGCACGCTGGTCACTGTGGTTTGAAAGGGGGCACGCTGGTCATTCTGCTGGGAAAGTCGGAACTGGTTACTAAAATTTTTGAATCCCACCACTGTATATAGGGCTATTGAATACATTGTATCAGATGATAGTTTGAGTATTTTAATTGGTCTTTTAATTGGGCTATTGATTACATCATATCGGGTGACAGTTTGAGGATTTTAATTGGTCACTTGTATACACCCTATACCCACCACATCTTTACCTATATATAGGGCTATTGATTACATCATAGCAGGTGATAGTTAGTGTATTTTAATTGGTCACTTGCGTACACCCTATACCCACCACATCTTTACCTATATATAGGGCTATTGATTGCATCATATCAGGTTACAGTTTGAGTATTTTAATCGGTCACTTGCGTACACCCTATACTCACCACATATTTACCTATTTATAGGGCTATTGATTACATCATATCAATTGGTGTGCGCAGCCTATTGCATTAGGGTGTGCACTAAGACAGTATATCAGCAGAGCAGTGGGCAGTTTCAGTAGAGCAAAGACTTTTGTCAGTAGGGCAGTGGATGGTGTCAGTAGTTTTTTTTATTATGTTTTATATTATTTTTAAAATATTTTTTTACAATATTATTTTTTATTTATTTATTTTTTTCCTTTTTTTAGGAGCCCCGTTGGAAGGCTTTGGTTAAATGTTTAGGGTCTAAACAGACCCCTGATGTCTCAATTTTGATACAGAGAAAGGGACTGAGGACAGAGATTTCCCTTCTTGTTTATTCACAAACTAAAGCATAGTTCACCATGCTTCAGTTAAGAATGAACACAGGAGCAATCGGCACAGATCACTCACTGTGTTCTTTCAGAAAAGTAAGGGGCTGATATATGAAATATTTATTGGCCCCTTCCCCTGCTCTCCATCCAGCAACATCCCTCACAGCAGCTGGCAGGAGAGGAGAGGAGGGAAACTGGCTGCACTGCAGGAGGGAGACAGAAGTCCCCAGAAAGCAGGGAAAATGGGCACTGAACAGGGTGATCAGGGTGTGCCCAGGCACCCCTGGCACACCCTGTGCACACGCCTATGATCATATCAGGTGACAGTTTGAGTATTTTAATTGGTCACTTGTGTACACCCTATACCCACCACATCTTTACCTATATATAGTCCTATTGAGTACATCGTATCAGGTGATAGTTTGAGTATTTTAATCGTAGAAAAGAACAGGCGCCACTGTAGTAAGCCAAAAATTTATTGCACAACAAAACGATGTAGTAACTTACATTAAGATTAGCATCAATCCATATTCCATGATGTTTCCTAGCATCTAGGCCACACTATTCTGGCCGTCCTGCAGCCCGGAAGTGACGTTCTAGGAAGCTGGTCCACGGAGCTGGTTACACCGGAAGCCGCAATGGAACGCAGGCTAACCGGAAGTGAAGTAACGCGTTACGTCACTTCCGGTTAGCCTGCGTTCCGTTGCGGCTTCCAGGGGAAGTGGCGCCTGTTCTTTTCTATTGTTGCCAGCGGGATTTCCTGAGTTTAAACGCCAGTGCTGCCCTGAATGTTAGCCACTTGGACAGTCCTAAAAAGCACCCATCGGTCATTCATCTTTTGTGTCTTTTTGGTGGATATTCCTTCCGGTAATTAGCGCCCAACACCCATCTCCTTGAGTATTTTAATCGGTCACTTGCGTACACCCTATACTCACCACATCTTTACCTATTTATAGGGCTATTGATTACATCATATCAGGTGATAGTTAGAGTATTTTAATCAGTCACTTGCATACACCCTATACCCACCACATCATTACCTATATCTAGGGCTATAGATTACATCATATCAGGTGACAGATTGAGTATTTTAATCGGTCACTTGCGTACACCCTAAACTCACCACATCTTTACCTAATTATAGGGCTATTGATTACATCATATCAGGTGATAGTTAGATTATTTTATTCGGTCACTTGCGTACACCCTATACCCACCACATCTTTACCTATATATAGGGCTATTGAGTACATCATATCAGGTGATAGTTTGAGTATTTTAATCGGTCACTTGCGTACACCCTATACCCACCACATCTTTATCTATATATAGGGTTATTGATTGCATCATATCAGTTGATAGAGATGTGATGTGAATAGGGTATATGCAAGTGACAGATTAAAATACTCTATCTATATATAGGGCTATTTAATACATCATATCAGGTCATTGAGTATCTATTGGTCACTTGCGTATACCCTATATTGATCTCTATCAACATCATGTCCAAAAGGCCGACAAGGAGAGGAAGACGCTCACAGTCCATAAAAAGAGGGCAAGCAGCCTCTGTGTCCATTGTGAAAAGTGGTGGTCACAGTCGATATAGTGCATCCTCTGCAGGCGGGGCACGCCAGTCCTTTATTTCTGGTGCTGCCCATGTTATTCAGCCACAACATGTGGAAGAGTTGGGGGAGTGGATCAATAGGCTGTCCTCATCCTCCCTGTCTTCTTACACCCACACTCACAGTAGTTTGCCTTCCACCTCAGCTGCCAAAGCGGCCCATTCCACAGGCTCCTTCTCCACAGCTACTCCTTCTTTTGCCCCACCATCATGCACAGAGGAGTCACCTGAACTCTTTGATCATAGTGTCAGTGACATGCTGCTAGAGGATGTGCAGCAATGTGAAAGCTGTGATGTTGGTTCCCAGGTTGATGAAGGGAATAACGTGAGCCTAGAGAGAGGGGGTGACAATGATGGACAAGAAACCAGCAGTCATGTTGCCACAGCTGAAGCATATTGCCAAGTTTGCTCCAGTGACAAGGAGGTGGGGGATGATGAGGTCGCTGATTGTACTTGGGTGCCTGACAGGATGGAGGAGGAGGATGGGGGGAGGAGGAGATGCACAAGTCCAACGAGGCAGGATGTGCTCCAGGGACCACCATAGCAGTAGCCAACCTATTGCGTCACAGCACAGAGCTCCACAGGGGCAGGGTGCTGCAAACTACCAACGGACTTCCAAAAGTTCATTAATGTGGGCTTTTTTTAGCACATGTGCAGTAGACCGCAGCGTTGCTGTTTGCAACATTTGTCTGAAGCTAATCTAGCTTGGCCAGAACACCAGCCGCTTGGGGACCACATGCTTGACAAGGCATATGACGACCTGCCATGCAGTCCCTTGGCAACAGCACCTGAAAGATGCACCAGATCAAAACAAGCATACATCACCCAGCTCCTCATCTGTGATCTCTAACCCTACTATACCTCATGCCTTCTCAAATAAAAGCATTGAGAGGGATGATGGTATAGAAATGAGTGCAATGGTATAGCAATTTCACTACCCCAGTATTTGAACCGTAGAGAGAAATACTGTCCCAGCCATCCACATGCTCAGTGTCTTAATTCTAGCTTGGCCGAATTGCTAGCATTACAATTGCTGCCTTTTCATCTGGTAGACTCTGCTCCCTTTCCACGAATTTGTGGAATGTGCTGCACCACAGTGGCAGGTCCCAAAAAGGCCATTCCGACTCTCTACCGTCATGTGGAAGGTAGTGTTTTGGCCTCGTTGGACAAAGCGATCAGCAGGAAGGTGCACATTACTGCTGACTCTTGGTCCAGCAGGCATGGACAGGGACATTACATGTCGTTCATGGCGCACTGGGTAACTCTGCTGGCAGCTGGGAAGGATGCAGGCCAGGGTTCGGTGTTGCAGCTTGTTTTGCCACCATGCCTCCAAAAACCTGGTGCTTTTGGTTTTGCCACATCTGGCTACTCCACCACCTCCTCCTCCATGTCCTCTTCTGCTCAATTGTCCTCTAAAGCAGCAGTGCTCCCTAAGTGTTCAAGAGGCTACGCAAGCAGTCAGGCTAAAAGATGCCATGCTGTGCTTCAGTTGGTCTGTCTAGGAAATAGGAGTCACACTAGTGCAGCGATTCTGTCAACTCTGCAGGGGCAGGCTCAGAGATGGTTGACGCCTTGACAGCTTGAGCCACATATGGTTGTATGCGACAATGGCACCAACCTTCTCGCTGCCCTCCGACAGGGACACCTGACACATTTTTCATGCTTGGCACATGTTCTGAATCTGGCGGTGCAGTGTTTCTTGAGCAGATACCTTGGCTTCCAAGATCTCCTGAGGCAGGCTAGAAAAGTCTGTGGCCATTTCCACTGTTCGTACAATGCCAGTGCTCACTTATCTGACTTTCAACGGGAATTCAACCTGCCCACCAACCGCCTCATTTATGACATGCCCACCAGGTGGAACTCAATGTTGGCAATGCTGCAGTGGCTGCACACGCAGCAGGGGGCCATCAATGAGTACATGTGTGAGTATGGCACAAGGACAGGGTAAAGGGAGCTTCGCTTTTTTCGCCACGCCAGTGGCTTTTAATAAAGGACGCATGCATTGTCCTGTTACCATTTGAGGAGGCCACAAGGATAATGAGCCGGGACGATGCATGCATCAGTGACACTATCCCTCTAGTCTACCTGCTGGAGCACACACTGTGTGAAATCATGGACAGTCACTTGAGGTAGAACAGCAGGAGGAAGAGGAGGACTTCCTTTCTGCACAAGGGGTCCTTTATGCAGATATCATTCCTGCAGGGCCATAAAACACACATGTGGAAGAGGAGGAGGAGGAGGAGGAGGATTTCGGCAGCATGGATGTAGAGGATAGCATACAGCAGTCTTCAAGGGATGGTTTTGATCCCCCAGAAACCCCAGGAGTTGTATGTGGTTGGGGAGACATTGCTCCTGCTGACAATGTCATCCTTAATGACCCAGAGGACTCAGAAGCTCATGCCTCCTCCAACTTACGTTGCATGGGCTCCCTGATTCTGCAAAGCCTGCAAAAGGACCCGAGGATTCATGCTATCAAGGAGAGGGATAATTACTGGTTGGCAACGCTTCTTGGTCCACGTTACAAGGGTAAAGTTGCAGAGCTCATTCTGCCTTCACAGAGGGAGCAGAGGATGAAACATCTTGAGGAGGCCTTGAAAAAAATTTTGCCTACCACCTTTCCAGATACTGGGAGGTCAACATACTCTGAACCTGTTTCTGATTTGTCATTCAGCCAAAGGAGGAGTGGTGGAGAAGGCAGCCGACTGACCCATGCCTTTAAACAGTTCTTTTGTCCTCAGCAGAACCCAAGGCTGTTAGGTTTAAGCAACCATCGGCAACGTCTTCATCATATGGTGCATAAATATCTAGGCGCAAAGGCAAGCTTGGAGAACTTTCCAGCTGAGCATCCACTGGGTTACTGGGTCTTGAGGATGGACCACTGGCCAGAACTTGCTCAATATGCAATGGAGCTACTGGCCTGTCCTGCTTCTAACGTGCTTTCTGAATGGACGTTCAGTGCTGCTGGAGGTTTTGTGATGGACAAAAGAGTGCATCTGTCTACAGACTCTGTTGACCAGCTGACTTTTATCAAAATGAACCAGTCCTGGATCAACAAGAGCTATCAAGCCCCTGATGCTGATATAACTGATTGAATTTGCTAGGGGTCTGCCATCCCTTGAAGACTGCAAATGCTGCCTATCCTATTCCTCTACCTTGATTCTGCTAGCTTCCAACAATGTTTTGGTTTAGGTTCCCTACCAACCCCCAAAGCCTTTCTGCACTTGTATGACAGGTGCATACAATTTAAATGTCGTATGTCATTTTTAACAGCAGGCCCTGTCCCTGTGCCCTGCTAACTGTGAGGGGTTACAGTGTTCAGGCACCACCAACACCAAAGACCCAATATTTTTGCACCTGTATGACAAGTACATGCAATTTCAAATTTGAATGGTATTCTTACCAGCAGGTCCCGTTCCTGCACCCAGCAAGAGTAACTGCGAGGGCTTGCTTACGGTGTTCAGGCACCACATATGGCAAAGGCCCAATTTTTGGCATCTGTATAGTACATGCAATTTCAAATTTGTATGGTATTCTTACCAGCAGGTCCTGTTCCTGCACCCAGCAAGAGTAACTGCGAGGGCTTGGTTATGGTGTTCAGGCACCACATACAGCAAAGGCCCAATTCTTGGCACCTGTATAGTACATGCAATTTCAAATTTGTATGGTATTCTTTCCAGCAGGTTACCATAACTGCGAGGGCTTGGTTACGGTGTTCAGGCACCACCAACAACAAAGGCCCAATTTTTGACACCTGTACAGTACATGCAATTTCAAATTTGTTTGGAATTCTTACCAGGCGGTACTGTTCCTGCACCCAGCAAGAGTAACTGCGAGGGGTTGCAGTGTTCAGGCCCCACCAACAACCAGGGCCCAATTTTTCTGCACCTGTATGACAAGTACATGCAATTTTTTAAATTTGTATGGATTTTTAAGCAGCAGGGCCCGTTCCTGTGCCCAGCAAGAGTAACTGCGAGGGGTTACGGTGTTCAGGCACCAACAACAACCAAGGCCCAATTTTTCTGCACCTGTATGACAAGTAAATTTGATTCAAAATTTGTATGTATATTTGTATATGACATTTTTTGCTTTAGAAATGTCAGTATTGCTGCAGCAGGCTACATACATTGTAGAGATGCACTACTTTACAGGCACATTTAGGGGACCCCCCAGGCCCGGTATTTGAAGATATTTTTCATTTTTATAGTTTCACTTTAAGCCTCATTAAAATCCGTAAATCACTGCTCCATTAAAAACTATTGTTTTTAAAAACTTTTTTTACATAGTTACATAGTTACATAGTTACATAGTAGGCGAGGTTGAATAAAGACAATAGTCCATCCAGTTCAACCTGTGTAGGTGTGTGTGACTGTAATCATCTAACATAGCCCTCAATCTCCTGATCCTTGAGATGTAAGTCTAAGAGTCTTTTGAAAGTCACCATACTACCCGCAGAAACCACCTCTTGTGGTAGACAATTCCACAATCTTGTAGCCCTAACAGTAAAGAACCCCCCACGTTGCCTGAGGTTAAAACGCTTCTCCTCTAATCGCATTGTATGTCCTCGAGTCCTCATGCAATTCCTTCGAATGAACAGCTTTTCTTCTAAGCTGAGATCCCCATTAAGATATTTATAAATTGCTATCATGTCCCCTCTCAGACGTCTTTTCTCCAGGGAAAATAAATCGAGCGATTGCAGCCGCTCTTCATAGGTAAGGTCCTCCAACCCCCTAATCAGTTTAGTTGCCCTTCTCTGGACTTTCTCCAGCTCCAACACATCCCTCCTGAGGACTGGCGACCAGAACTGGACAGAATACTCCAGATGCGGTCGGACCAGAGTTTTATAAAGTGGAAGGATTATAGTCTTATCTCTGGAATACATCCCTTTCTTTATGCATGCTAATATTCTGTTGGCTTTGGAAGCTGCCGCTTGGCATTGCATGCTGTTGCCTAATCTATCATCAACTAAGACTCCCAAATCTTTCTCCATTTTTGATTCCCCCAAGGGTTCCCCTCCTAACGTGTATTGTGTTTTTATGTTTTTGGTCCCCAAGTGCAAAACCTTACACTTC
This sequence comes from Pelophylax lessonae, assembly GCF_965119305.1. Classification (NCBI taxonomy): domain Eukaryota; kingdom Metazoa; phylum Chordata; class Amphibia; order Anura; family Ranidae; genus Pelophylax; species Pelophylax lessonae. The sequence continues at coordinate 608,399,394 of NC_138768.1, read as the reverse complement.
TCCACATTAAACCTCATTTGCCATGTCGTTGCCCACTCCGTAATTTTGTCCAGGTCATTCTGTAGGATATCTGCTTCATGCTGTGCAGTTATTGCCCTGGCCAATTTTGTGTCATCTGCAAAAACTGATAACGAACTACTGATCCCTTCCTCAATGCTGTTTATGAATAAATTGAACAAGGTTGGTCCCAGGACTGAGCCCTGGGGCACCCCGCTTACTACCTCAGACCAGTCTGAGTATGCGCTGTTTATTACTACCCTTTGGACACGGCCTTTTAGCCAATTCCGTATCCAAGAGCAAACCCTGCTGTCGATACCTGCAGACCTTATTTTATAAATTAAGCGCTTGTGGGGAACTGTATCAAACGCCTTAGCGAAATCCAAGTACACCACATCCACTGGTCTCCCCCTATCTAGCTCACAGCTCACTTCCTCGTAGAATGCTAAGAGATTGGTTTGACAAGAACGCCCATTTGTAAACCCGTGCTGGTTACTACTGATGATGTTGTTGTCTTTAGCATACTCTACGATATAGTCCCTTATCATCCCCTCCAAAAGTTTACATATTATTGATGTCAGACTGACAGGCCTATAATTTCCCGGGATATGTCTCTGGCCCTTTTTGAATATCGGAATCACGTTAGCCTTCCTCCAATCCCCTGGTACATCTCCTGTCCTAATACTGTCAGCAAAGATCAGGAACAGTGGTCTAGATATAACCATACTGAGTTCCTTGAGCACTCTCGGATGTACGCCATCCGGGCCTGGTGATTTGTTTGTGTTAAGTTTATCCAGTCTTTCCCTGATTTCCCCCTCTGTTAGCCATAGTGGCAAGTCCTGTGTATTACTACTAACCATACAGTCATGGTCAGTGTACCCTTCCTTTTCCTGCGTAAAGACTGACGAGAAAAAAGAATTCAGCACGGTTGCTTTTTCAGTGTCCTCTGTAACCATCCTCCCATCATCGTTAATTATGTGTGCAATATGCTCTGCCCTAGTTTTTTTGCTGTTGATATATTTAAAGAATTTCTTTGGGTTTTTTTTACTATCCTCCGCTATTTGTCTCTCAAAGTTGATTTTAGCCATCTTGATTTCGTGTTTACACTTCTTATTTTCCTCCTTGTATTGCTGGAAGGCCGATACTGTGCCCTCTGATTTATATTTCTTGAAGGCCAATTTTTTTCCCCTAATAAGTTTTTTAACGCTACGGTTTAGCCAGCCAGGTTTGGCTTTGTCTCTTCTAAATTTATTCCCCATAGGAATGCACTGCAAGATGCCTTTGCTTAATATTGTTCTAAAGCATTCCCATTTTTCCTCTGTGGTCAGTGATCCCAGGGTTTGGTCCCAGTTTACCCTTTCCATCAATGAGTACAATTTTGGAAAGTCTGCCCTTCTGAAGTTTAGGGTTCTTATGTTCCCCACTTGCCTTTTTATATTGTTATTTATACTAAATGTGATCATCCTGTGATCGCTAGAGCCCAGGTTGTCCTGGACTCCTACCTCCGAGATTATGTCTGGGTCATTAGTGATCAATAGATCCAGGATAGCATTCTCTCTAGTAGGGGAATCCACAAACTGCGACATGTAGTTATCCTGTAAGGTTTCCGTGAATAGCCGGGCCTTATGCGAGTGTGCAGTCCCCTCTTCCCAGTCAATGTCGGGATAATTGAAGTCCCCCAATATGATGACTGATCCTAGTTTTGCCGCTTTACCTATTAGTGCTAAAAATTCCAGCTCTACCTCCTCCCCTTGGTTAGGTGGCCTATAGCAAACCCCCACAACTACTTTTCCCTTATCTTCTTCCCTATCGAGTTCAACCCACACAGATTCTAAATCCATGCTCATCCCATCCGTAATGTCACTCCTTTCTAGCACCTTTATATTGTTCTTGACATAGAGACATACCCCTCCCCCTCTTTTACCAACCCTGTCCTTCCGGTACACCGAATACCCTTGGATATTGGCCAGCCAGTCATGTGAGGGGTCGAACCAAGTCTCCGCTATTCCCACAAGGTCTATGTCTTCCTCATGTACTAACATTTCCAACTCATCCATCTTATTAGCTAGGCTCCTGGCATTAGCATATACCCCTCTTAGTTTTACGGAAGTTAAACGTGATTGGCGGTTTTGTTTATTTCTGTTTGGTCTGCTGTTCTCCCGCACAGACCCGCCAATTGATGTTGTTGACCTACTGTCGCTGTTGACCCTACAACTGCCTTCAGTCCTCTGCTCCCTCCTGACTGATTCTACTTCTGAGCCCTCCCCCCCGTCTCCTAGTTTAAAAGCCCCTCCAACTCGGTGGCCATCTTTCTCCCCAAAAGAGCTGTACCGTCCCCATTAAGGTGCAGCCCATCCTTACTAAAGAGCCGGTAGCCGACTGAGAAGTCAGCCCAGTTCTCCAGGAACCCAAACCCCTCCTTCCTACACCAATTCCTCAGCCACTTGTTAACTTCCCTAAGCTCCTTCTGCCTCTCCTGTGTGGCTCGAGGTACAGGCAGTATTTCAGAGAAAACCACCTTGGAGGTCCTTTTCCTCAATCTATTACCTAAGTCCCTGAAATCGTTCTTAAGGATCCTCCACCTACCTTTAACTTTGTCATTAGTGCCCACATGCACCATGACCGCTGGGTCATCCCCAGCCCCGCCCAACAATCTGTCTGCCAGATCTGCGATGTGCCGAACTCGGGCGCCCGGTAAACAACAAACTGTTCGGTTCACGAGATCTTTTTTACAGATTTCCCTCTCTGTCCTCTTGATAATTGAGTCCCCAACTACCACAACCTGTCTAACCTTTCCTGCGTTACGGCCCCCCTTCTTCCTGGAGCCGTCCCTCCCCTGGCAGCTGGGGGAGGGCGCATGCTCCAGCTCTGCCACCCCTGAGTTGATATCCCCCTCAACCTGCAACTCAGCAAACATGTTAGGGTGTACCAACTCAGGACTGGCCTCCCTGACTCTCCTCCCCCTAACATTCCTAACAGTCACCCAGCTGCGTACCTCTGCTGCTTGCGTCTCCTCTATTCCTCCCTCCTCTATGCTGACCCCTGCCAGCGTCTGCTGGGTAATGTCCAAGCTCCTTTTCAGGTTGTAGATGCCACGCAGTCTTGTCACTGTGTTCTCTAGATCCACGATGTGGGCTTCCAGAGCAACAAGTCGCTCACATCTTGCACAGCAGTATTCGTCCTCGATTGTTTCATCAAGGAACGCATACATGCCGCAAGAAGTGCACTGAGTGGCATCCCCAATCCTGTCGGACATTATTACCCACTACTCTATGGGGATAATATTAACGACCTGCTCTTCCTTACCTACACTACCTCTAACTTCCCTGGTACAAAACCTGGGGTACCCACCAGTCGCTAATACCCTCACCAGTCACTAGATACTCACCAGTCGCAAGGATCCTCACCAGTCGCAAGGATCCTCACCAGTCGCAAGATACTCACCAGTCGCAAGATACTCACCAGTCGCAAGATACTCACCAGTCGCAAGATACTCACCAGTCGCAAGATACTCACCAGTCGCAAGGATACTCACCAGTCGCAAGGATACTCACCAGTCGCAAAGATACTCACCAGTCGCAAGCTACTTCACCAGTCGCAAGGGTACTCACCAGTCGCAAGGATACTCACCAGTCGCAAGGATACTCACCAGTCGCAAGGATACTCACCAGTCGCAAGGATACTCACCAGTCGCAAGGATACTCACCCGTCGCAAGATACTCACCCGTCGCAAAGATACTCACCAGTCGCAAAGATACTCACCAGTCGCAAAGATACTCACCAGTCGCAAGGACACTCACCAGTCGCAAAGATACTTCACATTGCTACATATTCCCCAGGTCAGTACCCGGACCCCCATACACTTTTTTGGGGCAATAACTTGCATTTAAGCCTTCAAAATTAGGCCGTTTGATTTTCAAGGTTCGAGTCCCATAGACTTCAGTGGGGTTTGTTTGTTCGATCAAACTTTTCCTCTGTTCGCGGTGTTCTGGTGCGAACCGAACCGGGGGGTGTTTGGCTCATCACTAATGCTTGGCCGGTACATCACTTTTACCCTCAGCTTCTTTAGCAAGGTAGTGGTCGTCTTGAAGGTGTGTTTGGGGCCGTTATGTTGGAATACTGCCCTGCAGCCCAGTCTCCAAAGGGAGGGGGATCATAGTTTGCTTCAGTATGTCACAGTACATGTTGGCATTCATGGTTCCCTCAATAAACTGTAGCTCCCCAGTGGCGGCAGCACTCATGCAGCCCCAGACCATGACACTCCCACCACCGTGCTTGACTGTAGTCAAGACACACTTGTCTTTGTACTCCTCACCTAGTTGCCGCCACACACGCTTGACACCATCTGAACCAAACAAGTTTATCTTGGTCTGATCAGACCACAGGATATGGTTTCAGTAACCCATGTTCTTAGTCTGCTTGTCTTCAGCAAACTATTTGCGGGCTTTCTTGTGCATCATCTGTAGAAGAGGCTTCCTTCTGGGATGACAGCCATGAAGACCAATTTGGTGCAGTGTGCGGCGTATGGTCTGAGCACTGACAGGCTGACCCCCCACCCCTTCAACCTCTGCAGCAATGCTGGCAGCACTCATACGTCTATTTCCCAAAGACAACCTCTGGATATGACTCTGAGCATGTGCACTCAACTACTTTGGTTGACCATGGCGAGGCCTGTTCTGAGTGGAACCTGTGCTGTTAAACCACTGTATAGTCTTGGCCACCATGCTGCAGCTCAGTTTTAGGGTCTTCCCTATCTTCTTATAGCCTAGGCTATCTTTATGTAGGGCAAAAATTATTTTTTTCAGATCCTCAAAGAGTTCTTTGTCATGAGGTGCCATACTGAACTTCCAGTGACCAGTATGAGAGAGTGAGAGCGATAAAACCAAATTCAACACACCTGCTCCCCATTCACACCTGAGACCTTGTAACACTGAGTCACATGACACTGGGCCCAATTTGAACATTTTCACTTAGGGGTGTACTCACTTTTGTTGCCAGTGGTTTAGACTTTAATGCCTGTGTGTTAAGTTATTTTGAGGGAATAGAACATTTACACTGTTATAGAAGCTGTACATTCACTACTTTACATTGTAGCAAAGTGTAATTTCTTTAGTGTTGTCACATAAAAAGATTTAATATTCACAAAAATGTGAGGAGTGTACACACTTTGTGAGATACTGTATACATATATATATATATATATATATTTTATTGTATTTATCTAGACCCCCCTCGTGCTTCTCTGTAGCAACGGGTCACTCCTCACAGTGATCAATTAGAGCTAACATCAGCCAGCAATAGATCACTAACCCTGTGATCTGTTGGTGCAGGGGTGCAGGGGTGCAGGGAGACACTGAACAATTACAAATTTGTCCTTCTGATATAGAAAAAGTGACTACAGTATAACAGTGATCTGTTACAGGCACTTCTATAGAGCGCTGTGTAGCAAGACTGGAAGCCCAGAGGTTGACTGTTTCATGTCCTGGGCTTAGCACTGGATCTTGGCTGTCACAGACAGTGGCAGCACTAAGGCCCCTTTCACACATACAGTCCGTTCAGTTCATCAGTTCAGTCACGTCAAATGTATCAGTTTTTCATCCGTTTTTCGTCAGTTGTCATCAGTTTTTCATCCGTTTTTCGTCAGTTGTCATCAGTTTTTCATCCGTTTTTCGTCAGTTGTCATCAGTTTTTCATCCGTTTTTCGTCAGTTGTTATCCGTTTTTCATCCGTTTTTCATCAGTTGTTATCCGTTTTTCATCCGTGGTCGTCCGTTTTTCGTCCGATCCGTTTTTTTGACGGATGAAAAATAGGGCATTCATCCGTTCAAAAAAACGGACATTGACGGAAGTGGATGAAAACGGATGTTAACTGATGATCATCAGTTGTCATCCGTTTTTACATAGAGATGCATTGATGTCCGTTTTTCATCCGTCAACGGATGGATGAAAAACGGACAAACGGACAGCATGTGTGAAAGGGGCCTAATGGAAGTGATGCAAACTGCTGAGACTGAATACAACTTTAAAATTGTTCTGGTGAATGCTCTGGTTTAAATATCCTCTATACCTGACATATAAAAATGACACTTGGGACTCAATATTGCATGTTATTAGACTTTAGGTGGCTGCATTCATTTTTTCATAACCTTTTTTTATTTTTTTAATTTATTTTCAGGTGCTAGAATGATAAGGCTAAAGCTGGTCATAGATTAACTATTTTTTTTGTTGTTGTTCAGCCAGTATGTTGAATGAAATAAACTGACCTGATTCCCCTATTCGCAGCTTCAAGGTATGTTTGTGTCAATCAGAATCAGAATACAGTACTCTGATCAGCACAGCAGTCTATAGCTTACAGTGTTGAATGAATGGAAATTATCCAACAGGACGGTTGAACAGAAGTCAGTTAGTAGATTGACTTCTGTACAACCACAGTGGCCATACAGGGATCGAAATTTATCTGGTCCCTGCTGATCCACCTGCATTTCGATCCATGTATAGGCATCTTTAGTCACCCTTTTGTATTGGGAAAACAAGGACTATAGAACTCCACCTCTCTCTAAAGCCTTAATAGATAGCCAAGATCAATGTAACAGATAATAATCAGCACAGGCAGAAATCAGGAAGTTACCAGCTCACTTTTTTTTCTCAAGCAGATATAACAAAGCACTTTTATAGTATATCAAACAGTAGGGATGCACCGATACCATTTTTTTTTACAATGAGTACGAGTACTGGTACTTTTTTTTAGTACTCGCCGATACCAATTACCGATACCTACCGCAACTGTTACCGCAACAAACTATCAGGGCGTTCAACCATTTGTTCGGCCCCCCGATTAAACACAATGCACTGCGCCACCACACAGTGAATTGGAAGCTCTGATTGGCTGAAGCAATGAAAGTTTTGCCCAATCAGGGCACAGAGCACTGTCAGAGACATGACTTGAGAAAGTAATGATGACTCTATCCAATCATGGCTCATTGTTCTTAGTCCTGCCCCACACTATAAAAGTTTTCTTTCAATAACGGCTTTTTGTAGTTTGATATTGGCGTGGAGAGAGAAAGAAAAGGGCTCAGTTCAGTGCTACTAGAGAATTAGTGTGCTATAGTGTGCTATTCTGATTCTATTGTCTATTGCGTTAGTGCACGTTTAATACAGCATATTTCTGTGCATTACATGCTGTTTAACGCAGTATATTTCAGTGGGTTACTGTACGTTTAGTGCAGTATATTTCAGTCATTAGTGCACGTTTAATGCAGTATATTTCTGTGCATTATTGCATGTTT
>NC_138768.1:608359612-608389612 GCF_965119305.1 Pelophylax lessonae | reverse complement strand
ATATTTCAGTGCATTACGTGCTGTTTAATGCAGTATATTTCTGTGTGTTACTGCACATTTACCACAGTATATTTCAGTACATTACATGCTGTTAAACGCAGTATATTTCAGTGCATTACGTGCTGTTTAACGCAGTATATTTCTGTGCGTTACTGCACATTTACCAAAGAGCATTACGTGCCGTTTATCATAGTATATTTCTGTGCGTTATGAGGCGTTTAATGCAGTATATTTAAGTGCATTACATGCCATTTGCCGCAGTAGATTTCAGTACGTTAGTGCACATTTACACAGTATATTTTTGTGCATTACTGCGCGTTTAACACAGTATATTTCTGTGTTTTGCTGCACATTTCATGCAATACATTTCTGTGGGTTAGTGCACATTTAAGGAAGTATATTTCTGTGCAATACTGCACGTTTAACGCAGTATATTTCAGTGCGATACATGCCGTTTCACGCAGTATATTTCAGTGCATTAGTGCGCGTTTAACGCAATATATTTCAGATCCTACAGAGAGGGGAGAACACTGGTACACAAATTGGCAGTCATGTTCACCAAGCCGCAGCGTATTTCAACATTTTTTTAGTCCTCGCTGCCTATGTCTCTCAGCTTCCATATCCCATCGGCAGCATCTGCATCATATGGTGGACGATTATCTAGGGGAGAAAACAGAGATGGAGAGGTTTCCAGTTGACGATCCACTGAGTTACTTGGTCATGAGAATAGACCACTGGCAATTGAGCTGCTGGGCTGCCCTGCATCCAGTGTGCTTTCCGAATGGCATTCAGTGCTGCTGGAGGTTTTGTTACTGATAATAGAATGCGACGGTCCACAGACTCCGTGGACCGTCTAACATTTATCAAAATAAATCAGTCCTGGATTACCAGCAGCTATGAAGCCCCTGATGCAGATGTTACTGATTAGGTGTTTTGGGGATGTGGAATCTCTGCAAGACTTCTGGGCTGCCTAGTGTTGTTGTTGATTTAATCTGGAAGAATTTTTTTTAGTGTAGGTTTAATGGGCACAATTAACACCCAAAGACCAATTTTTCCGCAACTTTTTGACAGGTGTATATCATTCAAATTTTTGACAGCAAGGCAATTCTTGCTTTCATCAAGAGTACCTCTATAGGGTTATGGTGTGAAGGCACCACAGACACAAAAAGACCAATATTTCCGCACCTGTTTGACAGGTGCATATCATTTAAATTTTTAACAGCAAGGCCAATTCTTGCTTTCATCAAGAGTACCTTTGTAGGGTTACAGTGTGAAGGCACCACAGACACCCAAAGACCATTTTTTCATTGATACCTGTCCCCCGGGGCAGTACCCGGACCCCCATAACCATTATATTCCCAATTACTTGCATATAAGCCATCAAAATGGGAACTTTTGATTTTTCCAGTTTGGGTCACATAGACTTCAATGGGGTTCATTATTCGATTCAGATCGTTTGCGATGTTCGAAAGTTCTGGTGTGAACCAAACAGGGAGCCGTACGGCCCATCCCTAATTGAAAAGTTATTTAGAAATTAAATGCAATTTTTTGCACTTTTTCCAATGTGAAACATGTAAATATAAGTTAAAGGTGTAAATTTTATCGAACAAAGCAAACCAAAAAAAGTTTTAATTATTAATAGCTTATAAAATAGAAGTAAACAAAAAAAAATCAGAAGGAAAATAATATTTAAATGGAAAATAAGGAGTTATTTAAGGATGATAACAGTAAATTAAGGGTTAATAAGGGGTTAAACAGAGGAACATTTAATAAAAAACAAAAAAATTATATATATTTTTTTTACTTGACAGGTTGCTTTAAACTGACTTCATCTGAAGATCAAAGTTTATCCCTTTGATCTGTAGATGAAGAAAAATAGTAAGATACAGAAAGAAACAATTTTTCTTTTTATCTGTTGGCTGAGCAGCTGAGCAATGTTGTTGATAAACATTGCCCGGCTGCTTTTTTTTTTGGACAGTTCCTATTGCCGGACTTAAGTTTAGACTTCAGCTGTCGACAGAAAGAACCGAGTCTGAAAGTAGGTTCAGGTTTCAGAGCATTTGCACAATTACCGTCGCAATATCGGTGCAACCCTATTAAACAGACCGAAAGGGGACAAAAATTGTGGTCCATTGTTAGAGATTACAAACACATTCAGTGCTTGAATAACACACATATAAGGAACTTGCACTTTACAACTTGAATAGGGATGCCTCTTTCCAACCAAAATGGCAAACCATTGCAAACCATTGCCTCAACTGACCAAGAAAATGTTTCTTTCAGGTCAGTTTTTAAAATACTGAAAAACTGCAACTCTTGTCTAGATAAAGCAAGATTTTTGTACACATTTATTTGTAATAAAAGAGATAATCATTTATTGCAAATTAACCTATGATTTCCTGATTCCTCCTATAACCCTCATGATAAAAAATGATTTTATATCATTCCAGTGTAGCACCCTCCTAGTTAGGCTGCAAGGCAAAATATAGGTTTTTGCCCCACTATAGTGAGCGGAGCAAATTGATCTGTTGTGTCTGATCAGGATTACTGAGCTGAGAGTCTGATTGCTTCCCCCTGCCTCGGGAAAAAGCTTACAAAAGCATAGGGAGGGAGATTCAAATGATCAGCTGAATATTTATCATGTCCTGGCCAATCCCTAGAAGAGGACATCCACAAGGTGGCTGGGGAGGTGATGAATGTACAGGAAGCCTGATTAGATTGTTCTTTCTTCATCATGGAGGGTTCCAGTCTCCTTGTAGGCTGTTGCCCCTAGAAGATAGCCAGAGAGACAAGAGATTGCTGCCTGGGCCTCAGCAGTTGTTGGGCTGAGGGCCTGAAAATAATTGCCAAAGACATACACTTGCTAAAAGGCACTTTGTCTTAGTCCTGGACTGAAAGGAGGATCCTTATTTCCTTCACAGAGCATTTGCCTGAGGATGCTGGGTGGTGGGACACTGTAAGTAAAGACTTCACGGGAACTGATGGTTGGAAAAGTGCCAGAGGGGAATCAGTTGCCAGAGGTTGCTTTATGAACTGTTGTTGCAGGGCAGTCAACATCCTAGCCATACCCTTCTTCCCCCAGAAAAGCTGCTCTTGGGAAGATTAAGCCCTGATTTACACTGTTGCGATTTCGGATACGTTTCAGAATGCATTGATTCACAAGACAAGTAAAAAAAAACAGTTTTTCTATGGAGGGCGCTCACACATATGCAATGTGCAATATGCAATGTGTTTTCAAAAAGGTTTCTGTGTGCATTTGAAGTGATGTGGTGCTATTCTGGACTTCATGCAGTTGAATGGAAATTGAACTGAAAAAGCATAGGTTTTCAAATACAGTGCGATTCCAGTGTGTTTTTAAGTAGTTAGTACTGTGGTTCCCTGGAGAGAGAGAGGCAGTGGTCCTTCAAAATGCACTACAAAACTCACAAAAAATATACTGCATCAGTGTGAAACTAGCCTAAAAGGAAGTTCATCCACCTACTGTGATTACTTATAGTTTTAGAGTATCCTGTGACCGTACACCCCTCTCCTATTCTTCAGCAATTAAGAAAATAGATCTGCAGCACCACAGCTAAAACCTCCATCCCTAAAATTGTGAAAGGAAAAAGGGGGGCCAGTGGGACTTTGAATGAGGTGAGACATTAGCTGTTATTAAATCAAAAGAACAAAAGAACAATTGGTGCCAAATATTGATTTAATTGTCAATGGCTACATGACGGAAAAGTCAAGCAACAATTGTCATTCTCAAAACATGTCGGTCAAATGAATTAATTGGGACTAAAAACAACACGAATGGATACCATGGAGAAAAATAATGAACATGCACGTGTGTAATGCAAATAACATCAATGACGAATATGTAATGTATTATACTATATTAAGAACCCATGTACATACAAAATACACGTTACATGAATGCTCTAAATCCGAGGAAAAAAGCAAACAATCCACATAAACAAACATTCAAAATTTTTTTCATATACATTCCATGAATCCATATTGTGATCTGTCATTTTATAGCTCTACGCGTTTCGTGGAATTTGCATCCACTCTTCAGGAGCTTTGTAAAATACCTATAAGTAAAAATTAATTGGCACAGATAAATAATGATGAAAAACAAATATACCTGAAAACTCAACTTGAGAACAGCCAAAATCTGAGAAGTTTGAGTACTTACAAAAACACGATTGTATCAATTAATCAACCAGAGAATCTCCAAGGATATTCTGGGATTTTGAAGGATATAAAGGAAAAAACATTTCTCATTGCTGGATGCACCAGAATGGATATACGTCTGATCCGGGGCTGAGGCGGGTGTGCGCCACAAAAGGTCCAAGATGGAACAAGGGGGAGGAACCAGATGGACCCCATAAAGAAAATAGGGTTTACAATAATCTCACACATGAAGTGACCCAATGATCTGTTCAAAAACAACATTGTTTAGTGTAAATAACGTATAAAAATATACTGTTAAAGGACGAAGTCCAAATTAGGGTAATTGGTGTGAGAGGGTTCAAAATGAAAAAAAATGAATACCATAGGATCCCAATAAGAAACACCATAGTGCCAAGTAAGCCATATAGGCAAATAAGTGGAATGGGAAAAAGGTGCAAAAAGGAACCTGCTTTCAGGATAGGAAAAGAAAGTGTACAAGGGAATAAAGAGGAAGAACCAATGTGAGTTGAAAATGAAAATAAGTGCTCAGATGGTAGTAACTTACAAAGAGGATGTCAAAAGAATGATGAGTGAAACCAAAGTGCAGGCAGCGCATATAGAAATAGGATCCCGATGACCCATCGGGTTTTTATCTCCCCAGACCTTCAGCCAATCCACTGTCCGCCAATGCGGATCAGTGGATTTGGATTTTTTCTTCCACTCTGACTGCTGGGAGGGGTCAGCGAGGTGGGCGGAGTCCGGCACCCTCCGGAAACCGGGTCCGTCCCACCCCGCCCCTTCCTTTGGCGTCCGCATGGCGTTGGCGGGGACTCGCCCAGGTCTGGGGAGATAAAAACCCGATGGGTCATCGGGATCCTATTTCTATATGCGCTGCCTGCACTTTGGTTTCACTCATCATTCTTTTGACATCCTCTTTGTAAGTTACTACCATCTGAGCACTTATTTTCATTTTCAACTCACATTGGTTCTTCCTCTTTATTCCCTTGTACACTTTCTTTTCCTATCCTGAAAGCAGGTTCCTTTTTGCACCTTTTTCCCATTCCACTTATTTGCCTATATGGCTTACTTGGCACTATGGTGTTTCTTATTGGGATCCTATGGTATTCATTTTTTTTCATTTTGAACCCTCTCACACCAATTACCCTAATTTGGACTTCGTCCTTTAACAGTATATTTTTATACGTTATTTACACTAAACAATGTTGTTTTTGAACAGATCATTGGGTCACTTCATGTGTGAGATTATTGTAAACCCTATTTTCTTTATGGGGTCCATCTGGTTCCTCCCCCTTGTTCCATCTTGGACCTTTTGTGGCGCACACCCGCCTCAGCCCCGGATCAGACGTATATCCATTCTGGTGCATCCAGCAATGAGAAATGTTTTTTCCTTTATATCCTTCAAAATCCCAGAATATCCTTGGAGATTCTCTGGTTGATTAATTGATACAATCGTGTTTTTGTAAGTACTCAAACTTCTCAGATTTTGGCTGTTCTCAAGTTGAGTTTTCAGGTATATTTGTTTTTCATCATTATTTATCTGTGCCAATTAATTTTTACTTATAGGTATTTTACAAAGCTCCTGAAGAGTGGATGCAAATTCCACGAAACGCGTAGAGCTATAAAATGACAGATCACAATATGGATTCATGGAATGTATATGAAAAAAATTTTGAATGTTTGTTTATGTGGATTGTTTGCTTTTTTCCTCGGATTTAGAGCATTCATGTAACGTGTATTTTGTATGTACATGGGTTCTTAATATAGTATAATACATTACATATTCGTCATTGATGTTATTTGCATTACACACGTGCATGTTCATTATTTTTCTCCATGGTATCCATTCGTGTTGTTTTTAGTCCCAATGAATTCATTTGACCGACATGTTTTGAGAATGACAATTGTTGCTTGACTTTTCCGTCATGTAGCCATTGACAATTAAATCAATATTTGGCACCAATTGTTCTTTTGTTCTTTTGATTTAATAACAGCTAATGTCTCACCTCATTCAAAGTCCCACTGGCCCCCCTTTTTCTATTCTTCAGCAATAAACCCTAAAAAAGTCTCCTAGACTGAACCATAATTGTCAGTGAGTGTGGGCATGTGCTTGGGTGACCGACTGCCTCTGTACTTTTCCAGGGAACCTGTGTATCTTCAGGGGCCTCTTCAGTGGTAAGCGCTACACTTACTGTACATTCAGAATCCATATTGTACATTGTGTGGAGATTTCATTATCCACTTTAACTATAGTTTAGTGCATTGTAGTGTAGTGTAATTGACTAGGACTCTTCTTCTTAAATGTTAAGGTGCAGAGTTTAATGTATATCAAGGCAAACATCCTTGTGGAATCAACATGTTCTCTCTGTATTCAAGTGTCTTCAGTTTCCTCACACAACCCAAAAGCCAGTAGGTTAGTCCTACTATGTATGTAAAACTTTGGTAAAGACATTAGACTATAACCTTCTTCAGAGTCTGAAATTGATGTGAATACTTCAATGCTCTCTGTAAAATGTTATGGAAAAACAGTTATATGACTAAGTAAAATAAATAAACTGCATCACCTAATTGGATGTAGACTAAAAGTATGCGTGTGGTCTTTTACATCACTTGTGCCAAAAAACAACAAAAAACTTCAAAATATCTCAGGGCACTGGATATGATACTGGATGAAAGAAAATTTACTGAGAAAATCTTCTGGAGTTAGGAACTCATCAGTTATTCTACGCAGTGGTTTGGCCACTGGTATGCATGTTCAGATATAAATTTAGCACAAAAATTTCCATTTCATAGGTATTACTTGAGTTGCTTGGGGAGGTATTTGACTGAGTAAGAATGGTGTAATGCTTTTGCCGTACTTTGAACTCCTTTTAAGTATCAAACGTGAATATTTCTGTTATGGGTTAATAGAAACCAAATAATAAAATAATCTTCTAAGTATTTCTACCGAAACAAATTAGCAATGCCGTAGCTAACACACGTTAGTGTTACCAGTGTAACCATAACCACACAAAACAACTGGCTTGGCAACCACATGTCATACTTCAGGAAACCAAAGAAAAACACACTGAAATGCCACAGCATGTGAAATTAATGAAATGTATCCTGGGCAAAATAGAATGTACTTTTCAATTTTTCACAAGTAATCATGTCATTGTGGCTTAATTTACTGCTTGGCACCCTAAAGCGTTCAAGTATTTCTGAATGGAAGCCATTATTTATTAGTTTTGTGCATTTCCAAAAAAGGACTTTATTTTTACTACTTTGCTTGAAAGAATGTTAAATTAATTGTAAATAGATTTATTAAAACTTACCAATGTGCTTAAAAATACTCCGGACATGTCAGTAACAGACTAAGTCTAAGAAAATGCAACAATAGGATGCCTGGTATCCATAGAGATGAAAAATAAAATGTCTTACACAACATAGACTATGTAGAAGGAGGAGGATGGTTGCCAAAATTGTTCTTGGTGTGCATTGGGAATAACTGCATAGGTGGTCCCTATGAATAAGTAGATTACAATATAGTCCCATCACACATGTTTCTGGGCAAGGTTTATGGTAGAAGGGAGCTGTAGCAACTGCCAGCAGGCTAGCTGGTGTTAACACCTGAGTAAGACCATATGTCATCAGAACACCATAGAACTGATATGTTTTATAGGGATCACATCACAAAAGGTGTCAGTGCAACATTTCAAAGACACCAAGGACCTCTTTGCCCGCCTGTGACATGCCTGATGAAGAGGTCCTGTGTGGCTTTGAAACGTTGCACTGACACTATTTGTGATGTGCTCTCTTTACTACACATCTGGACCATTGACTATTGATATTGTTCTGTCCTTACCTATGAATAAGTGAGGTAAACTTACCTGAAAATCAAGAAGATGGTATAAATTGTAATTTACATGGTTGTTCAAGACAATTTAACTAAATGCCTTCCTGTCGAGAAGTTGAAAAATACAATAACTCCAGTGCATTTAGGTCAATAATAATACTACTTGGTGTAAATGGACAAACAAATAGGGACAGGACATAATTCTTGTATTCCTTTACCTAATGTTTTATAAACGAGGATTCTATATTATATATATATATATATATATATATATATATATATATATATAGTGCATTGCGAAAGTATTCGGCCCCCTTGAACTTTTCGACCTTATGCCACATTTCAGGCTTCAAACATAAAGATATAAAACTGTAATTTTTTGTTAAGAATCAACAACAAGTGGGACACAATCATGAAGTAGAACGAAATTTATTGGATATTTCAAACTTTTTTAACAAATAAAAAACTGAAAAATTGGGCGTGCAAAATTATTCAGCCCCCTTAAGTTAATACTTTGTAGCGCCACCATTTGCTAAGATTACAGCTGTAAGTCGCTTGGGGTATGTCTCTATCAGTTTTGCACATCGAGAGACTGACATTTTGGCCCATTCCTCCTTGAAAAACAGCTCGAGCTCAGTGAGGTTGGATGGGGAGCATTTGTGAACAGCAGTTTTCAGTTCTTTCCACAGATTCTCGATTAGATTCAGGTCTGGACTTTGACTTGGCCATTCTAACACCTGGATATGTTCATTTGTGAACCATTCCATTGTAGATTTTGCTTTATGTTTTGAATCATTGTCTTGTTGGAAGACAAATCTCCGTCCCAGTCTCAGGTCTTTTGCAGACTCCATCAGGTTTTCTTCCAGAATGGTCCTGTATTTGGCTCTATCCATCTTCCCATCAATTTTAACCATCTTCCCTGTCCCTGCTGAAGAAAAGCAGGCCCAAACCATGATGCTGCCACCACCATGTTTGACAGTGGGGATGGTGTGTTCAGGGTGATGAGCTGTGTTGCTTTTACGCCAAACATAACGTTTTGCATTGTTGCCAAAAAGATCGATTTTGGTTTCATCTGACCAGAGCACCTTCTTCCACATGTTTGGGGTGTCTCCCAGGTGGCTTGTGGCAAACTTTAAACTACACTTTTTATGGATATCTTTAAGAAGTGCCAGATTTGTGCAGTATACGACTGATTGTTGTCCTATGGACAGAGTCTCCCACCTCAGCTGTAGATCTCTGCAGTTCATTCAGAGTGATCATGGGCCTCTTGGCTGTATCTCTGATCAGTCTTCTCCTTGTATGAGCTGAAAGTTTAGAGGGACGGCCAGGTCTTCATAGATTTGCAGCGGTCTGATACTCCTTCCATTTCAATATTATCGCTTGCACAGTGCTCCTTGGGATGTTTAAAGCTTGGGAAATCTTTTTGTATCCAAATCTGGCTTTAAACTTCTCCACAACAGTATCTCGGACCTGCCTGGTGTGTTCCTTGTTCTTCATGATGCTCTCTGCGCTTTAACCCCTTCCGTACCGCGTCATGTAAAATGACGTCGGCACAAATCCTTTCTCGATCCGGGCCGACGTCATATGACGGCGCCCGGATCTCCCCGCTACTGCGCGCCCCCGGTATCAGTATCAGTACTACTCATCAGTACCTATCACCTGCCTGTCACCTGCCCATAAGAGTACCCGAGTACCTGTCACCTGCCTATCGGAGTACTCGAGTACCTGCCACTTGCTCATCAGTACCAGAGTACCTGTCACCTGCCCAGCAAAGTACCCGAGTACCTGTCACCCTTCATACAGCCACCATGTCTAAGTCCAAAAAGGTTAACATACGTCGTCCGTTTAAACCTAAATACCGGTGTTATGGCAGCAGATAGCTGCCATAACCCTGGTATTTTTTTAAACGGTGGACGGTTGGCTTTCCGATAAGGGTGGTCCCAGCGGCAGATTCGCCGCGGGATCACCCTTCCGGGGTGGCGGAAGAGGTGCCCCCCCCCCTCCCGCTGCATTCTGGTCCTTTTCCCCGCTTACCGGACCCGCCGGCAGCGGGGAAAACGATCCGGTCCCAGATCCTCACAGACAGGATGTCGAGTGAGGGCAAGCTTGCCCTCACTCGACTCTATGGTCTTGGAGGACCGGAGCTACGGCAAACGTCGTTGCCTAGCAACCAGTTTAAAGGTCCCTTTTTTTTTTTTCATTTTATTTAATTTTTTTTTTATTTTTTTTTTTTATTTTTTCTATCTTTTAGTGTACTTGTGAGATCTGAGGACTTTTTGACCCCAGATCTCACAAAAAAGAGGTCCTGTCGTGCCTTTTTCTATTACAAGTAATGTTTACATTTCTTGCAATAGAAATAAAAATGATCAATTTTTTTTTTTTAAAAAAAACAGTGTAAAAATAAAAAATAATAAATAAAATAAATAGTAAAAAAAAAAAAAAAAAAAAAATTAAAGCGCCGTGTCCCCGCGAGCTCGCGCGCAGAAGCGAACGCATACGGAAACCCCGCCCACATATGTAAACAGTGTTCAAACTACACATGTGAGGTATCGTCGCGATCGTTAGAGCAAGAGCAATAATTTGAGCCATAGATCTCCTCTGTAACTCTAAGATAGCAACCTGTAGAAATTTTTAAAATGTCGCCTATGGGGATTTTTAAGTACCAAAATTTGTCACCATTCTGTGAGCGTGCGCAATTTTGAAGCATGACATGTTGGGTATCTATTTACTCGGCGTAACATTATCTTTCACATTATGGAAAACAATTGGGCTAACTTTACTGGTTTCTTATTTTTTAATTAAAAAAAGTGATTTTTTTCCCAAAAAATTGCGTTTGGAAGACCGCTGCGCAAATACGGTGTGATAAAAAATATTGCAATAATCTCCATTTTATTCTCTAGGGTCTCTGCTAAAAAAAAATATATAATGTTTTGGGGTTCTAAGTAGTTTCCTAGCAAAAACAACTGATTTTAGCTTGTAAACACCAAATGTCAAAAATAGGCCTAGGCAAGTGGCTAGGATGCATGATGATGCTCCTTGGATGTTTAGGCCCCTCTATATGGCTAGGCTGTGAAAAAGTCTCACACATGTGGTATTGCCATACTCAGGAGGAGTGGCAGAATGTATTTTGGGGTGTCATTTTTGCGATGTACATGCTATGTGTTAGGAATATCCTATAAATTGACAACTTTGTGTAAAAAAAAAAGTTTTTATTTTTTTCCCACATTTTCCAAAAACTTGTGGAAAAAAATGACATGTTCAAAGGACCCATAATGCCTCATAGAATATACGTTGGAGTGTTTGCTTTCCAAAATGGGGTAATTTTGTGGACTTTTCCATTGTATTGTTGCTCTAGGGCCTTGAAAAGTGTGATAGGTAGTAAGAAAGTTTTATGTGTATTTATGCTCCTAAAACGCCTTATGGTGCTACTTGGACGTGGAGTCTCTTTTTGTGGCCAGGCTGTGTAAAAGTCTCACACATGTGGTATCACCATACTCAGAAGGAGTAGCAGAATGAATTTT
The DNA here is from genome assembly GCF_965119305.1 of Pelophylax lessonae. Classification (NCBI taxonomy): domain Eukaryota; kingdom Metazoa; phylum Chordata; class Amphibia; order Anura; family Ranidae; genus Pelophylax; species Pelophylax lessonae. The sequence continues at coordinate 608,378,083 of NC_138768.1, read as the reverse complement.
GGGGTGTCATTTTTGCTGTGTACATGCTATGTGTTAGAAATAGCTTAGAAATTGACAACGTTTTGGGAAAAAAAAAGAAAAAAAAATGTTTTCTTCATTTTCCCAAGAATTGTGGGAAAAAATTATAACTTCAAAAAACTCACCATGCCTCTTACTAAATACCTTGGACTGTCTACTTTACAAAAAGGGGTCATTTGGGGGGTATTTGTACTGTCCTGACATTTCAGGGCCTCAAGAAAGGAGATAGGCCATCAGTACATCTGGTGTGATCAATTTTCAGTAATTGGTACCATAGCTTCTAGACTCAATAACTTTCACACAGACTAAATAATATACACTAATTTGGGTTAATTTTACCAGAGATATGTAGCAGTATAAATTTTGGCCCAAATGTATGAAGAAAAATTAATTTTTTGCAAAATTTTATAATAGAAACTAAAAAAAAGTGTTTTTTTTGCAAAATTTTTGCTCTTTTTTTGCTTATATCACAAAAAAAAAACCCCAGTTGTGATCAAATACCACCAAAAGAAAGCTCTATTTGTGTGAAAAAAATGATAAAAATTTTGTTTGGTTACAGTGTAGCATGACTGAGCAATTGTCATTCAAAGTGTGAGAGAAAATTGGTCTGGGCAGGAAGGGGGTCTAACTGCTCTGTATGGAAGCGGTTAAACGGACCTCTGAGACTATCACAGTGCAGGTGCATTTATACGGAGACTTGATTACACACAGGTGGATTCTATTTATCATCATTAGTCATTTAGGTCAACAATGGATCATTCAGAGATCCTCACTGAACTTCTGGAGAGAGTTTGCTGCACTGAAAGTAAAGGGGCTGAATAATTTTGCACGCCCAATTTTTCAGTTTTTTATTTGTTAACAAAGTTTGAAATATCCAATAAATTTCGTTCCACTTCATGATTGTGTCCCACTTGTTGTTGATTCTTCACAAAAAATTACAGTTTTATATCTTTATGTTTGAAGCCTGAAATGTGGCAAAAGGTCGCAAAGTTCAAGGGGGCCGAATACTTTCGCAAGGCACTGTATATATATATATATATATATATATATATATATATATATATATATATAATCCTATATTACAGAGACTAGAAATTTGGACAAAATGATCACATGATTATAATAAATCATAAATGGTCTCCATCCATGACTGGTTTTCTTACTATTGTGATACTGTTATTGGTCTACAGCTATCACATGGTACCTTGGCCAATCACAACACACTGTACCATGGGATTAGCTGTAGCCAATCACAATAGTAAGCAAGCTGTCATGAATGAAAGCCATTCATGACAAATAAAACTATTGCTTATAACAATATTCACCGCACGCACTGCACTTAAGACCGCCTCCCATTCCTCCCACAGCCTTGTGTTACAGCCAACCAGCAGTCCGGTCATGCTGCCAGCCATCCATCCACCCACAGGCCCTGGCCTCAGCCACCCACCACAACAGGGTGTCAGCTAAAGCTAGTGGCTACCCAGATGACACCAAGCCAGCCACCCGCCACTGTGACCAGTGTTCCAGCAAGACAGCAGCTACCCTCCACAACAGGCCAGGGTGAGTGAGTGACACCAAGGCAGCCACCCACACAACAGGTTGACCCCAAGTCAGCCCCCCACCACAGTGTTCCTGCAAGCCAGCCAGCCATAACAGGGTGACACCAAGCAAGCCAACCATGCACCACAGAGACTGTTCATGAAAGCCAGCCACCCACCACAGTTTTCCTGCAAGCCAGCCACCCATAACAGGGTGACACCAATCCAGCCAGCCACCACCGTGTTCCTGCAAGCCAGCCACCCATAACAGGGTGACACCAAGCAAGCCAACCAGGCACCACAGAGACTGTTCCTGCAAGCCAGCCACCCACCCACCACAGTGTTCCTGCAAGCCAGCCACCCACCCACCACAGTTTTCCTGCAAGCCAGCTACCCATAACAGGGTGACACCAAGCAAGCCAACCAGGCCCCACAGAGACAGTTCCTGAAAGCCAGCCACCCATAACAGGGTGACACCAAGCCAGCCACCCACCACTGTTTTCTTGCAAGCCAGCCACCTATAACTAGGGTGAAACCAAGCAAGCCAACCAGGCACCACAGAGACTGTTCCTGCAAGCCAGCCACCCACCTGTAACGCTCCTGCGTTTTACGTATGATGTGGATTTTCAGCTGCAGAAATATTCCACTTCAGTAGTCATGTAGAGAAACGCTGAGACACCTATCCCGACTCTCAATGACTCATCATGTGTGGATGATCTCAATTCAGCAAGTAAATACACACACTCAATAAGATGTTTCCTAGAGTGACTTATGTATATAGTAACACAGTGATGATAGGCTGAAGAGACAGGTTGGGTAGAGATGGTAGATGACAGACACTTGAAAGGAAATGTTCTTGAAAGTAAGATAGTAGCAGATGGGATGCAGATAGGTTTAGCAATCATGTATGGTAGTAGATGACAGAGTAGCAGGTGGACATACAAGAGAGAATAACCCAGTGCAAGAACAGGTGGTAGTAGGCTCAAGAGCTAGCAATCTTAGATAATGCAGATGTAGTAATAGTCCTTAGTATGCAGAGCTAGATAGTGTAAGCTTTAGTATAAAGGTTATAGAGGTTTCCCCTGTGGGGTACTTATCACTAATAGCAATGTAGCAGAGGAGAGGTTCGGCAAGAGTGGATGATCCGGTAGCGGGATACAGGGATCAGCGCAGCGTGGTTCCGACAGCGAGGTATGCTTGCAAGCATGAGAGCTTCAAGACAGGTTAGCATCAAGGCACAAAGCAGTTTGAACGAACACATGTGAGTGAGAGCCGGCGATCTAAATAGCCATCCAGTCCGGCGCTCAGTGATGACAGCATCAGTCTTAAAGGTGTATGCGCACCTTACCAAAAGAGAATGGTGGGGCGCATACACTTATGAAAGAGTAATTAGGGTACCCAAAGGTACCAGAACATTACACCACCACAGTGTTCCTGCAAGCCAGCCACCCACTACAGTGTTCCTGCAAGCCAGCCACCCATAACAGGGTAACACCAATCCAGCCAGCCACCACAGCGTTCCTGCAAGCCAGCCACCCATAACAGGGTGACACCAAGCCAGCCACCCACCACAGTGTTCCTGCAAGCCAGCCATCTATAACAGGGTGACACCAAGCCAGCCACCCACCCACCACAGTGTTCCTGCAAGCCAGCCACCCATAACAGGGTGACACCAAGCCAGCCAGCCAGTGCCACCACAGTGTTCCTGCAAGCTAGCCACCCAGAACAGGGTGACACCAAGCCAGCCAGCCAGTGCCACCACAGTGTTCCTTCAAGCCAGCCACCCAGAACAGGGTGACACCAACCAGCCACCACAGTGTTCCGGCAAGCCAGCCACACTGCCAGGCGTCAGCCACCAACCCTCAACACGATGCCAGTGCCAGCATCAGCAGCAACTTCAGCTTCAGCAAGCCATTTCTTTAATCTATTTTGTGTCTTTCAAGTTTAAATGGAGATGGATGAGGAGAGAACGAGTAAAAGTGTGGTCTGGGACTATTTCTCGTCTCAACCATCTCCAGGAAAAGCAGCAGTGTGCAACACATGTACAAGCAACATATGCATGGGATCAGTAACTGCAAAAGAACAAAAATACCTCAAATCTTTGGGCCCATCTAAGAGTTCATCATATTGAATTGTATCATGCAGCACAGAAAAAACAAAATGAATATCAATGTGATTTTAAAATACCTCCTCCACTATCCCAGGCAACAATAACAGATATGTTTGTGAAAAAAAACAGATGTCACTGTCTAGATTCAGATGGAAGATCCCAACTGCTGAACAGAGTAATCACAGAGATGATTGTCACTGATAACCAGTCATTTACAATGGTGTCTGACTCAGGATTTAAGCGGTTGATGTCCATGCTTGAGCCAAGCTACACACTGAAGAGTGAACAGTATTATCGAACCAAAATGCTGGCAAAGCTACACCAAAAGGTAGTTGACAAAGTAAAGGCTATGCTGCAACCAGAGAATGCTGGCAACTGGCTCTCATTCACGACGGACGGCTGGTCACAAACAGAGTCCGAGTCACTACTCATTCTTACATGCCACTTCATTGACAGTGGATGGACAAAAAGGCAATTGGTGTTGAATACAAAAGTGTTGCAAGGATCCCACACAGCTGAGTACAGTAGAGAAATGTTTCTAGGCATGCTTGAAGAATGGGGAATCAAGAAAGACCGAGTGATGCTTGCGCAACTTAGAGACAGTGGAGCAAACATGTCTAAAGGAGTGAGGCTTGCTGATATGTCAGACCTCTATGTCATCATGGCACACAACACCCTCCAACTTTCAAATGATGGTCTGTCAAGCTAAAGAGCTTTGATTGATATATGTTTTGAGAAACATGAAGAGATTAAACATGTTGTGCTTGCAAGTCTTTTGAATCCTCAATACAAGAACCATGCTTTCTCTTCTGATGATGTATTGGCTAAGGCGAAGCAATGGCTGACAGAAGATATGGAGGTGCAGGAGGTTCCTGCCAAAAAGAAAAGTCCAGAACACTACTTTTATGAAGAGCAGCATGCTGACAAAACAGACAAATGTCCAAAAATACGTCAACGTCATCGTCGCCGAATTGATCAGGACATTTTCTGTGCTTTATTGGAACCTCATGCGGAGGATTCAATTTCTTCTTCTAAATCTGCAACGATGAGCCTTGATGATGAACTTCATCTCTATTTGAAAGAAGCCGTAATTGACAGAAGAAATCATCCTCTTCAGTGGTGGAGAGAAAATGAGGCACGCTACAAAAGACTTGCTTCCCATGCTAGAAGATACCTCTCTCTCTCTCTGCTCCTCTGTTCTCCACTCCTGAGAATTTTTACGAAGTTGCAGCATTGTTTCAACAAAACAGAAGACCTTTAACAGGTGACCATGGACATGCTGAAATGTTCTGCTTTCTGCATTATAATATTGTTCTACTTAACTGGGAGTATTGAAAAGAGTGGTGTTCATTCCACTCCACTCCAATCCACGGTCTAGCTGTTGCCTACCTTTTTTTCTAGCAGTTTTGCACTGACTGCTATAGTTGCAGTGAGTGCCCTACTGCTAAGAATCCAACCCAATCCAATGTGTAGCTGTTATCTAGCTTTTTTCTAGCAGTTTTGCACTGACTGCTGTAATTGCAGTGAGTGCCCTACTGCAGAGGTAGTCCACTGACTCCTATCCAATCCACTGTCTAGCTGTTGCCTAGCTTTTTCTAGCAGTTTTGCACTGACTGCACAGCATTAGTTGCAGTCAGTGCCTTACTGCAGAGGGTAGCCCTCCACTGACTCCAGTCCATCCAATCCACTGTATGTGTATTTTGTGTAGCTGTTATTGCCTAAAATGCCTCGTTTTTTTTCTAGCTGTTTTGCACTGACTGCACTGCAGTAACATATTGCAGTGTGTGAGACTAGTCCACTACTGCTGCACTTTTATCATAAAAGTGCTGCAGTAGTGGACTCACACACTGCAATATGTTACTGCAGTGCAGTTAGTTTTATGCATTAATGCATAATCAGGATGTGAAATGCAAAGCAAATGTCCATGGAATTGAAGTTTTCATATCAGTTTTTATGCAGTTAAGGTGTGAAGAACTAGCACTTAATGTTAAAAATGTTAATAAATAAAGATTAACATTTTTATTAAGAGAATTGTGTCACATTTTGTGTTTTTTTGGGTAAGTTTTACATGTGTGAAAATATTGGCCAATATCAGCCGATACCGATATGCGATCGGCAAAATATCGGTATCCGCAACAAAAAAACGATATTGGTCGATCACTAGTATATACCATAGTTTGTGGACTCTTTAACCACCTCAATACAGGGCACTTAAACCCCCTTCCTTCCCAGACCAATTTTCAGCTTTTAGCGCTGTTGCAATTTGAATGACAATTGCGCGGTCATGCAACACTGTACCTAAACCAAATTTGTGTCATTTTTTCCCCACAAATAGAGCTTTCTTTTGGTGGTATTTGATCACCGTCAGATTTTTTCTTTTTTGGTGCACAAATAAAAAAAGACTGAAAAATTTGAAAAAAAAAAAAAAAGTTTCTTGTTTAGGTTATAAAATTTTGTAAATAGATATGTTTTTTCCTGCACTGATGAGCACTGATGATGCCGCACTGACAGGCACTGATGAGGAGTCACTGATGGGGTGGCACTGATGGGGTGGCACTGATGGGGTGGCACTGATATGCAGCACTGATGGGCACTGATAGGTAGCACTGATATGCAGCACTGATGGGCACTGATATGTGGCACTGATAGATAGCACTGATATGCAGCATTGGTGGGCACTGATAGGCAGCGCTGATGGGCACTGATAGGCAGCACTGATGGGCACTGATTGGCGGCACTGATGGGCACTGGTGGGCACTGATAGTGGCACTGTTGGGCGGTAATGATCGGCACTGATCGTCACTGATGGGTGGCACTGATCGGCACTGATGGGGGGCACTGATGGGCACTGATAGGCAGCACTGGTGGGCAATAATGGGCACTGGTGGGCGGCACTGATAGATGGCAATAATGGCACTGGTGGGCAGCACTGATAGATGCCATTAAAGGGCAACACTGATAGGGAGGGCACTGGGGGGCTCTCTGAGCCCTGCTTGCCATCCCTGGTGGCCATAGTGGGCATCCCTGGTGGTCATGGGTGGGCATCCCTGGTGGCTTAGTGGCACCCCTCCCCCCCCCAGGGCTGCACTGGTAATCAATGTTCTGATTACCAGCACAGACCCCCCCTGTGATCAGTGAGTAATTAGAAATACTCACTGATCACCCCCGCAGCAGCACCGATCCTCTGATCTTCTCCTCACTGACAGGATCTGTCAGGAGGAGAAGAGATCGAAGCCGTTACAACGGCTCTATTTACATTACATGACGGCTGTGATTGGACACAGCCGTCATGTGATCAGGAGGGCCAATCACAGGGCCCTCCTGCCGAATGTTGTTGCCGTGTGTCCGAGGGACACAGGCACATCGAGATCGCGCCGCTGCGCGTGCCCGCGGCGGCGCGATCTCTCTCCTTCTGAAGGACGTTCCGGAACGTCCATTCAGAAGGACGAGACTCCCACCCGGCCGTATATGTACTATGGCCCGGGTGGGAGGTAGTTAATCTTCACATAGACTAAATAATATACACTGAATAGGGTTATTTTCACCAAAGAAATACAGCAGACTACATTTTGGCCTACACTTATGAAGAACAATTATTTGTTTGCAAAATTTTATAACAGAACCTAAGAAACACATGCTTTCTTTTTTTCAAAACTCTTGGTATTTTTTTTTAAACTTCTGTATATTTTTCGATATAAATTTATTTGGGTACAGTGTTGCATGACCGAGCAATCGCCAGGTAGGGTAGCACAGTGCTGAATAGCAAAAAATGCCCTCATCATGAAGGGGGTAAAACCTTCTGGTGGTCAAATATTCAATTAATAGACTTGCTTATTAGTGTTTAGAACCTATAAGGTTTCTATCTTCCCATCATCCCTTACTCCAATAGGAAGCATCCTGGGAAGCTTGTGAGTCATTTTCAAGAGCACACGTGAAGAAGAAGCAGCTGCAAAGCCCAGCCATCATCACCGAGGTCAGAAACAAATAACCATTCAAAACAGCAATCAATTTAATTATGATTAAACTATCATTAATGCTGATACTGAAATAACAAGCATACCGTGAGGAAAATAATTATTTGATCCCCTGCAGACTTTGAAAGTTTCCTCACTTACAAAGAAATTAGGATCTATAATTTTTATCATAGGTGTATTTTAAATGATAGCGACTGAATATCAACCAAAATTCCAGAAAAAACACATGATACAAATGTTATAAATTGAGTTGCAGTTCAGTGGGTAAAAGAAGTATTTGATCCCCAAGCAAAACATGACTTAGTACTTGGTGGAGAAACCCTTGTTGGCAAGCACAGAGGTAAGACGTTTCTTGTAGTTAGTGACCAGGTTTGTACACATCCCAGGAAGGATTTTGGTCCCCTCTTTTTTTTCTTTTTTTACAGAGCTTCTCTAAATCCTTAAGGTTTCTTGACTGTTGCTTGGCAACTTGAAGTTTCAGCTCCCTCCATAAATTTTCTATAGGATTAAGGTCTGGAGACTGGCTAGGTCACTCCATGACCTTAATGTGCTTCTTCTTGAGCCATTACCTTGTTGCCTTGGTGGTATGTTTTGGGTCATTGTCATGCTGAAAGACTCATCCATGACCTATCTTCAGTGTTCTGGCTGAGGAGAAAGCAAAAGTATTGTTAAAGGATCTGCAGGAAAAGGTAGTTGAACTGTATAAAACAGGAAAGGGATATAAAAAGATATCCAAGGAATTGAGAATGCCAATCAGCAGTGTTCAAACTCTGATCAAGAAGTGGAAAAGGAGGGGTTCTGTTGAAACCAAACCATTGTCAGGTAGACCAACTAAAATGTCAGCCACAACTGCTAGGAGAATTGTTGGGGATGCAAAGAAAAAAACCCACAAATAACTTCCGGTGAAAACAGGACTCTGAAAACATGTGGTGTGGCTGTTTCAAGATGCACAATAAGGAGGCACTTGAAGAAAGATGGGCTGCATGGGCGAGTGGCCAGAAGAAAGCCAATACTACGCAAATGCCAAAAAGTATCCTGCTTATAATACACCAAACAGCACAGAGACAAGCCTCAAACCTTCTGGCACAAAGTCATTTGGTGTGCTGAGACCAAAACTGAGCTTTTTGGCCACAACCATAAACGCTACATTTGGAGAGGAGTCAACAAGGCCTACGATTAAAGGTACACCATTCCTACTTTGAAACACAGAGGTGGGTCGCTGATGTTTTGGGGATGTGTGAGCTACAAAGGCACAGGAAATTTTATCAGAATTGAAGCAAAGATGAATGCAGTATGTTATCAAAAAATACTGGAGGAAAATTTGCATTCATCAGCCCGGAAGCTGCGCATGGGACGTATTTGGACATTTCAACATGACAATGATCCTAAACACAAGGCCAAGTCCACCTGTCATTGGCTACAGCAGAATAAAGTGAAGGTTCTGGAGTGGCCATCTCAGTCTCCTGACCTCAATATCATTCACAGAAGGGGGGTAGTCTTATATGGCGAGTATAGCCCAAAACCTATGATTTAACTTGAAAATTAGGGGGTCGTTTTATAGGCCGGCAAATTCGGTAATGACAGAAGCATACTGATAACCGGTTACTTTATGTAACCAGTGTAGTGCAAGCCTAATCACTAAAAGGTGATAAGGCCATTGTAAAATAGCATAGCTTGAATAAATACAAGTTTCACTCCTAGACATTTTTTCCTAAATTTGCAAGAGAACACAATTCTGTAAGGGAGAGTAACACTGGATTTTTACAACTTCCCTCTCAGGGTAAAATTAACTTTTATCTGTATAATGTGCATTGCGAAATTTATTTCAGCTTTCAGAAGCCAGGTTTAAAGTCACTGTAGCTGGAACTAATTTTAAATGGCTATGTTTTTTGTTGACTTTAATTTTTTGGCTTATTTTCACAAGCTGTTAACCAGGTTAATGTGATTACTGTGGCTGGGATTCTGTTTGCTTCCTCATCTTTTTGTAGGGTATTTGTCTTACCAGCCAGCAACTTGTGTTATGACTTGGACAGATGAATTGTTTTATTTTGTCATTTCCCTGCTGGAGTCTCTCTTAATTATAGCTGGAGTGTATATTCCATGAGTATGTTGTTTTTTTAATTATGTAATTGTTGTAACTGGTATGCTTTCAAACTACTGCCCAGTTAAAATGAATCATGTGAATGGCATTTAAATAAAATATATTTAAGCAATAGACAAAGCAGGTTTACCTTATATTACCTTTAGGAGTATATTTAAGGTCTGATGGGTAGCACATTAAGGTTAAATTATAAATCACTCTCTATAATAACATTAACGGTACAATCCACCTAAAAGTGCTATTTTAGTAAGCACCTGGCTTCTTTTACTTCTTTGATATTCCAACAGAAAGATCTTTTGCCATTTTTGCCAACTCTTTTCCTATAGTACGTGGGTATTCCCACTCACGTTTGTGTGTTTCAGCATCTTCTGTTGAATTTTCCATGTAATTAATAAAAAATACAGCAGGGAGATTACAATCTTCTTATATTGACCACAACAGGTGTGCAGATCAAGGAACTTAATTACAGATTTCTCAACAAAAGCATCCATGTGACATATAGATTGCAGGTGATTTAACTCCCCAGCATCTACCAATTTTATCATGCATACTGTAGTCTGGGGTGTTGCTGTGCTATTCATTTTGAACACTGAAATAACCACTTGACCTTTGGAAGATTTTCCCCCCTTCACTGCCTTACTTTAACTGACAGTTGCGTGGTCATGAAACATTGTACCCAAATAAAATGAGATTTCTTATTTTTTCCTACAAATAGAGTTTTCTTTTGGTAGTATTTGATCACCTCTGGGTTATTTATTTTTTGCACTATGAACAAAAAAAATAATTTGTAAAAAGAGACTATATTTTTTATAATTGCTTTAAAACATATCCAATGAAAGAATAAAACATCAAATTTCTTCATAAATTCTGGCCAATATGTATTCTGCTACATGTTTTTGATAAAAAAATCCCAATAAGTGCATATTAATTGTTTTACGCAAACATTATAGCATCTATGAACTATGGGATGTATAATTTTTTTTATACTAGCAATGGCGAAGATTAGCAACTTATAGCGGGACTGCGATATTGCAGTGCACAATCGGACACTATCTGACACTTTTGATACTTTGCGGAAACCAGTGACACTAATACAGTGATCAATGCAAAAAATACACACTGTCACTGTACTAATGACACTGGCTGGGAAGGGGTTAACATCTTGGGCGAGCAAGATGTTTCTTCTTTGTAGGATGTTGATGATTAGTGTAACTACCATATATTGTCCCATTATTCATTGCCATTATTTATTGCCAGGGGGGGGGGGTAAATATTTTGGCTGAATTACTGTCTGGTCTGGGCAGCTTGTGCGTTTTCTTTAGGGGAGTCCAGATGTCCCCATTTGTTAATTTTCTAAATTTTCATTGTATTAATATTTTGTTATTACTCCTAGAGTTCGTATAGGTACTAAACCTCCTGAAGAAGCGGATTACAACCGCGAAACATGTTGAAGAACATGCGCCTGGTATGAATTACTGCTTTGAATGCAATAAGTAACCATCAGATGATGTTCTAATTTAGCCTTATATGTTATACAAGTTCTTTCTGTCTGATGAACTATTGTTGGACTATATGTCCTCTGTTCCCCTTTTAAATATTTTGTATTGATTACATTTTGTATTTTTTATATACATTTTTTGTTATGTGATCACTGAACCAAAGGTACCGAGAAAGTCCAACAACCTTCCATTTTTTCCCCCCCTTTTTTGAGAATGTTTTTCTAGGGACAACAGTTTCTGTCCTCCCTTCCTTTCTAAGATGTTAGTATGGATGTGGGTACCTACTATTTATTATATATAATCACAGGCTCACCTTTTAATTGAAAACAGAAGTTTATTTATTTATTTATTTTTTAATCGTTCATTTTATTTTTAATTTTTGACCGGAGATCTACTTGACAAGTCTTAAAAGACTGCTATTATTTTTTCAGGGCTATTCTTCCCACCATTTTTGTCTGTTGCCTCTAACAGGTTTATTCAAGAGCCAATTTCTGATTTATAGAATTGTATTGAATCTCTACTGTACATTAAGATCTGGTGAAGGGTGCTGCAGCTTGCCTCTCTCCCAACTATGGAAAATGGCTAAAGGTTCAAAGAATGCAAACATTCCCATAGGCTGGATAAGGTCTAGGATGCGTCATCCTTTACTTAATAGAAATCCTCTTTCTAGAATACAGGATCATTACTGTGGTGGGTTTCATTAGGAGTCCTCATTCATACATATATATATTTGTTTGTGTAGACTCTGATTCACATTTAGAAGGACAACGTTATAGGGTGACTCTTGATGGTGGCATGTGTTTTAGGGCTCAGGATAATATATACAGTAACATATCACATCAAAACCAGCTTTTTTAAACTGGCTGTGACCCAGGTAATTCGAATTTCAAATCAGCAATATTATTTTTTTTTATGATATTACTATCCAGGACCATCTGGCAAAATGAATTTAAAAAATATGAATTCAGCAATATAAGTTATGAAAGTACTTACTGTCTGTATTGATGGAGGATTTGGAATCAACTGAATATCCTATCAGTGTGAAAGGAATGTACTTAGGAAATGCCAGATGAATGTTCTTCTGACCACTGTTTGATAGATGTTATTGGACAAAACATTTGGCTGACATAGAACGATAACAGAACTACCCTTTGTGTGCTCCTTGACAGCTGGGAGCATGCATTGCTATTGCACACTAAGCCGCACAAATACAAGTTAAGGTGAGTCTTTGGCTTTAGGGATATGAAGATAATGGGCAGGAAATGACTTTTCTCTTCAGAAAAAAATGCATTCCATGTCAATTCTTTATATGCTTCTCTCTTGATTTACTTGAAAGAATGTTATTTACTCTGCACTGGTAGAACAAAACACTTATGCTCCAGATGTTGATTTATTTATTTCATCACATTAAACACAGGAAATCACAAAGACCATAAAGACACTCACGTCTCATTACTAAAAATTGCACTTAAATGGAACATACAAAAATGTACATGACCTACAACATCAAAAGGTAAATCTAAGCATCGATTTTTTTTTCCCCTGAAACTTTTATTTTCCAAAGACTGGGCTTTGTTTAATGTGTTCCTGAATTCTATCATGTTGTTTCTGAATGCTTCTTTGTATATAGTTGCCATAAAGATTTCTTTACAATGTCATACAAATATTTTCTCCCAAATTTCCGAGAGCGGTGGTTACCAAAAGTAATAAATAGAGAATTAGTGACAAAAATGTGACTCAGTCCAAGTCCAGATATGTTCTCATATTTTTACATACCCATTGGAAGTCTGCCCAGCTCAAGCAAACAAGTGAAAACCCTGGAATGCCCCCTAATATAATACCATAAGAGCTATCTCATAAAAAATGGATGAAAAGAAAATGTTCATCAAAAACATGAACATAGTGAGGAAGTAAATGCAATGAGTAACCTGTATAACGTTATTCATATAATATGTTGTCTTTCTAAATTCAACACAATTCAGATTCTTCCTAAAGTGTATCTAAACCCCAATAAAAGATTCCATACATTTCACTTTACCAATCCTTGATGAGGTAGCTGCATTCATTTTCTTTTTCAGGTTTTTTCCCTTTATTTTTAAATAGTAATCTTGCAAATAACATACTGAATGTCATTAGGTGGCTTGGCTCACTCTGCCTATGGATCTGTGGAAGAAGCCATGGCTGTCACCAAGGCTAGACTCCAAACATATTGTCTTTCGTCATCTATATTACATGAAATAGGAAGATTAGTCAGAAAAAAACAAAAACAAAAAGAAAACCCAGCAAGAGTTCCGCTCATAAGAAGGGTCAAGGGCACCACATTTCTTGTTATCAGGTATTTTCTGTACTTGCTAAAAATTTCCTTAGCCTAAAAAATGAAAAATAATGCTGTCACTATATCTTAAGATTTGTGTAAATACACTCGCTCCAAAAAAACAAAAATTATTATGTTAATAAAATAAATATGAATTATTAATAAAAATGATAATATTAAGCAGCTGCTTCTGCAAAAATGATGATAAAACTATAAATAAATTGCCACACTAGTGGTGTACTCTATGCGGTCAGCAGCGCTAGCTCCCAAACAAAATATAACACCAATCAACAACAATAAATACTTGAAAATGTTGCATCAAAATTGTTATCAAAAAGTGCTAGTGAAAAACATAAAGTGCTAGTGCAAGGAAGAAAAAGAGGGAGTGGCCCCTATGAACCCAGTGCACTTTAAAAACAAAATTCAAAATATTCAGAAGTATATAAGAAAAACATTTTAAATTATTATTTTAAAAAATAGAAAAAAAACTTCAGTCCAGTGGAAAAACAGTCCAGCAATTTGTTTATACTACATCCTTCACGGATTTCCATCCAAAATGGAGCAATCTTCCTGCCACATATGTGTCATAAATATGTATCCTGGAAGTAATGATGGTGACACCCTCTGTGCAAAATGTAGAAAGAATTCCCACTCATCAAATGATGTTGATCCCTCTTACCATATGGCAAGTGGGATTAAAGCAGGGTTTTAGTGGTCTCCTTGACTGAGATGTGGATCTCCGAATCGTCCTCGCTGTCAGTTTTCTCCACAGGATAAATGGTAGTCAATGTGATCCCAAGGAGAGGAAACAAAAACAAAGGGGCTTCTCATAGCATCAAAATGTTTATATTTTAACCACTTCAGCTCCGGAAGGTTTTCCCCCCTTAATGGCCAGGCAATTTTTTGTGATTCAGCACTACCCAAATATAATTGATGTATTTTTTTCCCACAAATAGAGCTTTCTTTTGGTGGTATTTGATTACCTCTGCGGTTTTTAGATTTTGCGCTATAAACAAAAAAAGAGCGTCAATTTTGAAAAAAACACAATATTTTTTACTTTCTGTTATAAAACATTCCCAATAAAAGAATTAAAACATCAAATTTTTGTCATCGGTTTAGGCCAATTTGTATTCTGCTACATATTTTTGGTAAAAAAATTCCCAAAAAGTGTATTTTAATTTTTGTTTTTATTAGTAATGGCTGCGATCAGCAATTTTCAGCGGGACTGCGACATTGCGGCGGACAGATCGGACCCCTAACTGACATTTTTGACACTTTTTGGGGACCAGTCACAATAATACAGTAATCAGTGCTAAATAATATGCACTGTTATTGAATAAATTACACTGACAGGGAAGGGGTTAACACTGGGGGGTGGTCACAGGGTTAAATGTATGCCTAATAATGCTTACTGACTGTAGGGGAGAAGGGCTCTGAGACAGGCACAGAGAGATTGGGGTTTCAGCTTAGCTGAAACTCCTGATCTCTCTCTGCCTGTGTGACAGAAGACTCGCCGGCTTTGTTTACATAAGCAGGCGGGTCTTCTGTCAGTTTCTGTGAAGATCGTGGGAGGCTGGGGGTGATCACTGCCGCTCCTCCAGCGGTCTGACTCCTGCTGTGTCTAATCCCGAGACCGCGTGCATATAATCACCTAGATCTACATAATTATGCACAGCCAAGCCACCCTGCCAGAGTAAATTTGCGTGGTGCAGTCGGCAAGTGGTTAATTGGTTAAAACTATCCCTTATACGGCCAGTGAACAAAATAGTTTAAAATTGCAATAGGGAAACACTCCTGTGCGGTTTCCTGCACTGTACAAGGAAGCGGTGCAAAGCCGAACGGCCCAACAGACCGAAGATGCCACATTGATGCCACGTTGATGATGAAACGCATCAAGCTGGGACGCACGTTGCCACGTTTTTAGTGCCAGCTGGAATGCACGCCGCAGTTGGACCGTCTGGCTTTGCACCACTTCCATGTACAGTGCAGGAAGTGCACGGGAGTGTTTCCCTATTGCAATTTTAAACTCTTTTCTTAACTGGCCCTATAAGGGATAGCTTTAACCAAATAAAGTATACAAGTTTTTACACTATGAGGAGCCCGTTTGCTTTGATTTCCTCTCCTTGGGATCACATTGACTACCATTTATCATGTGGAGGAAACTGACAGCGAGGACTATTCGGAGATCCACATCTCGGTCATGGAGACCACTAAAGCCTTGCTTTGATCCCACTCTCCATATGGTGAGAGGGATCAACACTGTTTGGTGAGTGGGAATTCTTTCTACATTTTGCACAGAGGGTGTCACCATCATTACTTCCAGGATACATATTTATGATTCATCTGGCCAATGTGACAGGAAGATTGCTCCATTTTGGGTGGAAATTCATGAAGGATTTAGTATAAACTAATTGCTGGACTGTTTTTCCACTGGACTGAAGTTTTTTTTATATTTTATATTAATAGTTCAATAATTTTTTCCTATACACTTCTCAATCTTTTTAATTTTATTTTTAGAGTGCACTGGGTTCATAGGGGTCACTCCCTCTTTTTTCCCTTGCACTAGCACTTTATGTTTTTCACTAGCACTTTATGATACTCGTTTCGATGCAACATTTACAAGTACTTATTGTTATTGATTGGTGTGTTTATATTTTGTTTGGGAGCTAGCGCTGCTGACTGCATAGATTACACTGCTAATGTGGCAATTTTTTTATAACTACGATATATCTTAAGGCCTGGTAAGCTGCAATATTAGATTTTTGTTCTTAGATTTAATTATCCTTTAAGGGTCCTTTCACACAAATGATCCGATCAGATCCGCCTGTCAGTTTTTTAGGCAGACCTGATCGGATCCTCCATGCATCCCTATGGAGCAGCGGATGTCAGCGTTGACATGTCCGCTGACACCCGCTGACATCCGCATCCGATCCTGTCCGTGAAATCCAGACGAATGGAAACCCTATTTTCCATCCGTCCAGCGGATCAGATCGAATGGGATCGGATGAGAACGGACAGGCGGTCTGTTCTCATCCGATTCCCCCATAGAGAGCAGCTGGGCTCTGACACCTCCCTCTCCGCACACAGCTGTCATCCGCCTGCTCAGCGGGGATCGGCAGATCAATCCCCCCTGAGCAGAGAACGGAGCTCATCAGAAGGTGGATCGTGTGAATGGACCCTTACTCTGTTTCACTCATAAGAGAGGGAGGCCAGCCAATGATCAAAATGTGTCTGGTCCCTGCTGGATCAGGGTGTGTAACCAGCTTAAGCTAACATTTAACACTCTTAGATTTCTTTTGTTCAGGTTTTGGGCTGGAAGAAAAAAAAAATCTAATAGCTTCCTTCATGCTACACAGCGTAGATGGATAAATCTCCCAAGTAAAATTTTCTTCCAGCAGAGTTCTGAATCTCATGTTTGTGCAACGACTTAAATAATTCAGATTACAGCCCCCTTCACATCACAGCCCTGCCTCCTTTTTGCATCACAAAACTTTTTTGTGCAAAGTAGCTTGTATGGAATTTGCTAATGAAAGGCAGTAAAAATAGGTCCCCTGCAGCCAGCAGCAATAGATCCCTTACAGCAACAATATATCCCCCAGCAACAATAGATACCCCCAGCAATGATAGAGCGCCCACAAAAATACCCCCAGCAACAATAGATCTCCCAGTATCCTGCATTAATAGACTCTCCAGCAGCCAGCAACAATTGTCCCCTCCATCAACAGTAGATCTCTCCCATCAGCAATTGACCCCCCAGAAACAGTAGATCCCCACCAGCAGCATTAGAACTCCCCAGCAAAAATAAAATCGCACAGGTGATCCAATACCAACAAAAGAAAGCTCTATTTGTGGGGGGAAAAAGGGCATACATTTCATTTGGGTACAGCATCGCACGACTGCACAATTGTCAGTAAAGTAACGCAGTGCTGTATCGCAAAAAAATGGCCTGGTCATTAGGGGGTAAAACCTTCTGGCCCTTAAGTTGTTCATTGTCCTCTTGACTGGCTGCCATTAAATGATGTTCTTTTTTGGTTTTCATTGATGCGCTGTGCAATTTTTTTCAATTTAGAATGGGACACATGATTTTCATTAGATGGCTTCCAAAAAATAAAATCTCTTCATTAATCTGCTTTTATAGCTCTGTTGTATGTGTTCATTATTATTTTGATTTCTCTTCCATAGGGTTCTTTGAGTGAGACTTCCAACTCCCTTGAAATGTCAGTGACCACCTTATTCAGTGTACTATTAACCTGCTCCTCCAAACTATCAGAAGAGGCTTTACTTGGGTTGTCAGCATGTGTAAGCTCCACAAATTCGAAACCCTGATTTGTGAAAGGGTGGGCAGTCTGGGGACGGAGGATTGTTTATTTTGGCTGCTGCCTGCCCCTCCGCCTCCCATTTTTCATATTCTGCTACCTGCCCTTTCCCCAGTGTTGTGGAAGGGTGGGCAGCCAATTTCCCCCCTGCAGTTATTCCTCCAGAGCAGTGGATCAAACTACTACCAGGAAATGCAGTTAAGAGGTTTTTTGCATCTCCTCCTCCTCAAATTGCCACATTTGGGTCTCCACTGGGATAGTGGCAATAAATGCCCTAATTTTTCCCTTATATCGGGAGGAAAGGGGTTACATTTTCCTGTTGAAGCCCCCAAATTTCCGCCTCCCCCCCTTTACCAACAGAGTCTGCCCTTCTCGCTGCAAGATACCCAACCCTCCTCCTCAGTGCCTACACTTCTCCTCCTCCTCACTAGAGGTACATGGAGGTCTGGGAAACAACCTTTTTGATGGTGGTGATAGAAAATTCTATCACTTCCACTTAGCTAGTTGGCGGATAATCAGCAATATGGTAAATAGGAGGAGAATGCAACATTAGGAGTCCAAAATATATGGCTGAAATGTGCATCTTTTAGGAGGAGGAGGA